>NC_092207.1:93661875-93704134 GCF_043381705.1 Parasteatoda tepidariorum
GAAAAACAAATATATATATATATATATATGTATATATACATAATTTAAAATATTTAATGAACAATATTTATAATGACATAATTTATTTTAATAATTTCAATGCTGCTTAATATGGACTTCACTTATTAAGAAACAAAAAATAAGTAGAATTCGTAAAATCGCAAAGTAATTATATTAAAGTGAAGAGTATTATTTAAATCTTTTTAGTTCTTAAATTCTTTAAATAAAGTCTTTATTTCCGCTTTTGGTCTCCGCAGCGTCTTTAACATCCAATTAATTCAAGAAATTTATCTTAATTATTTCCACGTTAAGAGGAAACTAGTGACAGAAGTGAGGTGAAAGGTTCACGAAGTGAAAAAGGCTATAATGAAGTAGAATTATATCGCGTTGTAACTATTAGGTAAGTTTTAAAATTATTTAATTCAATTATGTTTTTCTTAAAGAAAGTTGTGTGGTTAAGTAAATGTTCGAAAGTGGTCATTTTATGTAAGCAATAAGCTTTATATAAAATGAACAAATAGTATTTTCTAAACTAGAAGAAACGAATTCTGAAATTATTTTTTAAATCATAGTAAATCGAAGTACGTTTGGTTTCAAACATAAAAATACAAATTCTAAAACTTGCTTAAAATTTTGACTAATTCAAATTTTTAAATTTATATCATTATCTTATAGTTTCTTACAACAGCACTAGGCTTTCAAAAACATCATACACTAACAAAAAAAGTATGATCGAAACTACCAGTATATGGTAACATTTACCGTGTTTCCGGTTCTATATTAATGCCAAAAAAAGGCGGACATTTTTACCGAGGTGCTTTGGTAAGGATTTTGGTAAATTTTACTATAAGATATTATTTCTTAATATGTGTTAATTTGTCAAAATGAGCAAAAGTTCTTAATTTATAGCGATGCTTTAGAGCATGATGTAAAACCCATTTGTTCGGTCAAGTTTACTTTTCAGAATTGCATTTATAATAAATTTGTGGTTTGAAGGACTATAATTTCAATAATTAGATTTTCGGGGATACCGTAACCATGTGAACGGAAAAATTGCCAAACGAATGGTTTAAATACCGTATATTTTAGTTTTATTACTAGGATTATGTTTCGTTCTTTCTTTTTTACCCGAAACGTTTTTAACGTAGAGTATGGTAATTTTACCAGGATTTCTTTTAATCCTTGTAGATAGTTGTAAGCCTCCTTTCTTTGTGACATAAGAAAATTACAGGGGAAAAATGTTTTAACTTACAATGAAAATTTCTACTTTAATATTATATATATTAGATTAATAATTAATTGCTTCCTAAGATTAAATATAACTTATAATCTTGTTTTCCAGCGTGATGATTTAAAAGCGTATTAACTGCTGTAGATACTTAGGTCATTCATTGTTGAATTTCTATTGGAGCATAAAAAATAACGTCTGAGTGAAGAAAAATATCTAACTTTTTACACAATTTTCGAGTGCCAATGTTGGAAATTATGACAAATTAAAAAAATTTAAAGAATACATATTATCATCTTAAGAATTGTACTTCCTAATTAATATAGTGGGGCTTCAAAGAACATGTCATCTAATCTTTCTTTTTTAGGTAGATCTTATTTTTCAATCATGGAGAAAAAGAACTGTTAAGGCGTGGAATCTTTAGTTTGACGATAATTTTCGTTCCAGTTTCACTGAAGCTCTGATTCTAGTTACCATGATTCTGTCTCTGCTGTCAATGACGTCCCCTGAAAATTAATACAAATTTTTTTACGGTTATGTGATTGGTTTTGGTCTTATTTTCAGATATATTGGCTTATTTTCACAAAAGCGTTTGTTCGTGCGATTCTGATGTATTTTTCCTGTTTTTATTCTTTTGCATTTGCTTTATGTATTTCATATTGCATATTATATATTATATTCTTGTCCTGGACGTTGGCAAAGCCTTTGAGGCAGAGAGGGAGCAATTTTGGACTTTTGTCTTTCTCTCTCGAAAGAAAAAGTTTTGATTTTATGACTTCCGGAGCTGGTATCCCCTGAAGACGTCAGCTTTGGTTGTCACATTTATCCTTTTTTTTTCATACTTTCATTGTCTCTTTTTAACTGTGTAAATACATAAATTATTGCTTTTTGATGCTTCAAATTTATAAAATAATCACAATTATGCCGATTATTTTTTTCTATTATTATAGTGTACGTTATATCCATCTGTAATATTTATGTTTAGAATCCTTATTAGAATCTAAGAAATTAATTCATAATCAAGAAAAACAAACAAATAAAATAATATGATAAAATGATAATAATAAGTAAATAATAATAAGTAATTCCTTAAACAAAGTTCACTACAATGATTTTTGGAACTTTAGTAGGAATTATCATTCTGTTAAGTTCTATGGTAATATCGAGATGGAATGAATAGAAGACAGAAGAATATGAGCCATAGAAGAGTGATTATTGCTTGTTTAAAATTAACTTTGGTTTAGATAAGTGATAATCATTTACTTTTGTTTAGGTTCAGCACATACAATTTTATTTTAGTTTATCGGGCTTAAGTTACCCACAAGAACCAAAGCTACACACTAGTGCATCACAAAAACTAGAGTTGCCTACTAGGGTCAAAGTTACTCCAGTGTTAATAAAAAAAAAAACGTTTTTCAGAATTGTCACTCAATAAGCTTTTATTACAAGTACAAAATAACATCAAACCCTTCTATTTACTTTTAAAAGTTTTAGCTTCCGGAAAACTTATTAGCAATTTATCTTTTGAGTGTTTTAATCATATAAGTCTGGACAGCATAGAAAAAAATAAGAATTTCGTTGACATTGATAAGATCAGGTAAATTAAAAACAGTTTTCCTTAACGAAATTGTGTTAAAAAGTTTTATCAATTTTTGACAGCTTAAGTTTAAAATTAATAAATTAATAAATTGATTTCCATGTCAAGTATGAGAGTTAATCAAGATAGTTTTGAAATAAAGATGTTTTTTTTTAACATATTTCCCTTCTCGTTTCCTTTTTATGAGAATTTAATTAAAGTCTGAAACTTTATGACCACCAGAAACTAATGTAGCATTTTGATAAATCTAATATATTACTTGAAATGTTTTTCAAACACTTTCGTTTTTAGCACAACATTTTCATAAAATTTTTGTGAATACTAATGATCCATTAGCGTAAGAAAGAAAAAAAATCAGTTTTGAAAATTTATTATTTGTACCAGTCAGAATTAAGTTAATAATGCAATTTAATCTTAAAAATATGAGCATTTTAAATGTGATAGAAATATTGTGATACTGTGTGTATTGTGATATTGTGTAAATATTGTGGCTGCATTTTAAATGTGATAATTAGACATATGTTTATTATTTATATGAATTTAGTTAAACTTTGAAACTATATGACCACCAGAAATCAATATAGCACGTTGATAAATCTAATATACAATTTAAAATTTTTGTTTGTACTTATACTTTCATAAAATGTTTAGGTGAATATTAATAATACATTATTGTATGAATGAAAAAAAAATCAATTTTGAAAATGTTTTTTTTTTCTACTGGGCAGAAAGTTAATATTATAATTTAATTTTATAAAAATGCGAAATTTTAAATATTATGGAAATATCAATTACACACATGCTAAAACAATAAAAATGATGACATTTTTAACTAAGTTTTCATGATAAATTTTAAATAATTAACAACTAGACTGTGCAGTATAAGATGTTTCACTAATAAGATCATCAGTAATGCAACAATTGGTAGGAAAATCTTTATTGTTTCGCAATATAAATATTATTATAATATTCTGAATCCTACAAAATAAGTGCTTTTAAGATATTTTATTATTGGGCATACGAAAATGAACCACTCACATAAAAAAAAAACATTATTTAATAGGACTATACCTTTAAGTAGAGAATGAATACACCAGATGCTTTATTTTGAAAATGATGACTGACTGTGTAAAATTTCTGGAAATCTTGACAGGAAACTAAAGAGAACCCGAGATTCTTCTCAATTCACCTCCAGTGTGAAAGAAAATATAAATACTATATTCGATGACAATATACGAGATGCTTAATTCTTAAAACTTCTAACCTATTTTCAGAAGATTAACTTTTAATAAACTACTATTTTAATCTTTGAAAGTTGATGCATGAAAAGTAAAAAAATCTTGAGTGAGATCATTTTAAAACTATTCCAAGGAGTTTTTTACTTATTTATTTTTATAAGAACAACCCCCAATTTCAATTGAGGCAATAAGAAGTTTCTGTGTTTTGAGATCTTATCTATAAGAAATTCTAGAAACATTTTAAGCACCTATCAGTAAATAATACTAATAAATTCCCTTTTAGTAAAAGTTTCACTTAGCCCTATATTTTCTGAAATTCTTCAGAAGAATTTCAGATATGACAACTGTTCTTATTCCTCCCTTTTCTCATTCACCCTATGTTTCTCTTTTAGTTCGAATTTTTAACTTTAAAATCATCTGACTTAGCAAATTTCAAAACTTAGCGAATTCTGACTGACTTACGAAATTTCTAAGGTAAAAAAAACCTCAAAGATATTTATCAAATACAAAAAATTATTTAGTTTGTTCTGTTGATACATAAATATTTATATATATTATGCTATCTATAGCTTGTAAAATCTTTCCAGTTTAATTCAATTTTATTTATTGTCATTTTAACTAAAATTTAACGTCAATCATTTGATAATAAGGGCATTCATTAATAAATAATTAGCAGCCATTTAAAATAATAACATTAAGATAATAGATTATTTAGCTTAATTGATTATAATTTTTCATTACTACATGGTCTTTAAACCATGTTGGTTGTTTTCAGGCATTCGCTGTTTCTCGTAGCATGATAAATAATTTTTGAAATATGTTCAGCAAAACTTTCAAGAATTATGAAAAATATAAGAGCATTAATTAGAGATAAAATCCTTATTTCTGAACCTGGATTCATATAAAATTCAAAAACAAAATTTTTGAGGGAATGTCAGAGCTTTCCGAAATTCGTTTTAAATAAAACAAAATCTAAATCATTGCTATTTCAGAAAAATATATTAACCTTTTAAATTAAAGCCAAATAAACTACACAGAAAATTTACTTCAATATAAAGATAAACTTTCGATTATACATCAAAATAACTATTGGTGTTTATACACATGTATTTAATGCTTCAAAACCTAAATTCATTTAATAAAATTTATTTAATGGTTCACAAATTTGCTTAAATCTATACTCACATTTCTTTTGCAATATTGATGTTCACAAAATCTAGTTTGGTACATAGATGTATTTTATGTATTTTACACTACGTTCTTTTTTCCCTCAAAATATATCTTTTAAAGAAGTTTAGTATGTTCATTAAGAGAGGAGAAACATAAATAAAATTAAATATCTATACATATATACGTTAATAAATATTATAATATAAAATTGTAAAAATATATAAATATAATTGCGTAAACAATGACTAAGCCTATTTACAGGGAACAGTGTTTTGAAGAAGCTTTATTAACTAAAGATCAAACAAACATGAAACTAATGGAATTATCGTCTGAAAGGAAAAATAAATAGTTTTTAGAAAAGCAAACTATTTATAGGAATTAACCCAATTTTTCGACACTAGTTTGTCTTAAAAGAGCAACGAGCTTTGATGAGATTAAAGTTTCAACCCATTTAGTAGCAAAACTGACATTTAATTTTCGTTGAAAAAAAGAAAGCAAAAAATAAGGAAAAATATCGGGAAAAAGTAACAAAACTGCTGAAAATGAATTAGTGGAAAAAATCAACTAACTACGTACGCGTTCATGTGAAGGAACAAATTCACGTCAAAAAAGAATGAAGTGTCAAAGAGGGAAAAAAAGGGAAAAATGAAGAAGCTTTAAGAGAGCTTGTCGCGAAAAATTTAATCACGTAGATACAAATATAACAAAAAATGAAGAATTTCGGTGAGAGAAAAAAAAGGTGAGTGAAAATGTAATTTCTACAACACAGCCCGAAATGTTTTTATCAAAAATAAAATAAAAATTTCGCTTCGAAAGGAAAATATTGCAGCAGTTAACAAACAAAGTATGCTAAAGTATGGTTTCTTATTGCTCTTTAGTTTCTGTCATGAATTGGAATTTGAAATTTTTATCACGTTTTCTTTGGACGTCATCTTAGAACAAAATAAGTAGGAGAATGAAAATTTTTAGTCTCCTCTCATATTCCATTTTTTTATTTTTTCTTCTTTTAACACTTCTTAGGAAATGTTTTTTTTTCTGAAATGAAAAAAAATGTGAGAAAAAAAAGACAAATTCCACGCTGCCATTTCGCTGGCATTTTGGGATTTAATGAAAAATTCGCTGTGACATGTTTGTCCCCTGGGATTATTATTTTATCAATCTGTGCTAAGATTGAAATTTTTTAAAAAGTATCGCGAATATGTTCCGTTAAATGCATGAGGGACGTGCTTTGTTTTAAAAAGTTAAATAAATTTAAAATGTGAAGAATCTGCTGATATAATCATAAAGTTTCAAATGAAATTGGTTATGGTTCAAGAATAAAACTTCATAAATAGCTTACTACTCAAAAACTATGTGATTTTCAATCAATTTAATAATATAAAAAGAAAGTAAGAAGAAAGTTTAAAAAAAATGCTGTGGATAAAAGATAGGAATTTTTTAAAAGATATAAAAAATTAGTTTTCGTTAAATGCAGGAAAGACGTGCAATTTTTTAAAAACTTATACAAATTTAAAATTAGTAGAGTTTAAAGATACTGCTATAAAAAATAAAATAAATTGAGTTATTTTTCAACAATGAGATCTTAAAAAAATTATTGAGAATGATTAATAGAAAGAAAAATGTTAAAATTATATTGTAGATAGGAATACTTTTGTATAAAGTATTTTAATAATTGTGTGTAAAAACTTTTTGATTGTTTTAAATCGTTCCACGCATGTGAAATAAGCAAAAAAATATAATTATCGTTTGAAATTCAATTATTCAACCACTCAATTAACTAAAGTGTTACCACATATGTATTTTTAAAATTGCGGCTTTCTTATATTTTTAAGGGATCAATCTGATAAAGTAGTTTTTTGTGCTTGCTTATTTATCCTCTTCATTACCTCTCTCTGTTACATCTTCTTCGCTTCTTAGCTTCAGAAAACACGCTATAAGAAAATTTATAGTTTTATCTCCACAGAAACATTAATGGATAATTAAGATTTCTGTGGATTCTGAAATAGATACAGAGCGTGTAAGTTATTTGGGTAGAACTCCACATAAACAGAAGTAATTTTCGAAAAACGACTCTAAATCCACCTTCCCAAAAATGTAATTAATTTTAAATTTTACATAATTCAGTTATTCTGAAAAAAAATTTTTTTTGATTTATTAATTCTGAGATCTGTAAGAAGCTCTTAAATTTACATTTACTTAATATTAAAAAATAATACAGACCAGGTGTGTAAACAAAGTGAAATCTCATAGTGTTATGAGTATTCACTTTTATATCTATTTAGTAACATCTTTATGTGCATTTTAATTAATTGTTTCGGATTAAGGTACATCCAGTTATTTAGTAACTTTAACTTTTTGTGTTTTTTTCACTTAATTTTGAAATTTTACCCCCAAGAATTAAATATTCTTTTTTTATATTTAATGTTAGATGATCTGCAGTAATGCACTGGTAAGCATTGGTATTGCAATTAGTATTGTATCTCATTCTAAAAAAAAGCTTCGCATTTTTTAATTTTTTTTCCTAAATAATCATTAAGTCTATTCATTATTGTACTTAAATAGACCATAATACAACATTATGCATGCTTGCTCCTACCTTAGGCGCAATTTGAAAATTTCTCTTACAGAAATGTAAGTTATATTTGATGTTGTTTTGAGGTGCCAAGATTGATTTGAGGTTTAATGGAAGTTTATTTCAAAAGCAACCTTAAAATATCAACCTCCTAAGGTGTACAATTAAGGTACATGAAGTTGCTTTATTAACACTTGAGGTTGTTTTGAGGTTGATGGAATTCAGAGCAATCAGCTTAGATTGGTTGTTTTTAAGCTGTATGGATTATTTTTTATACCCTTCAAGCAAATACGTATAATTGAGGTGTGAGTAATTTCATTAAATCTAAACTGAAAATATTTCTTAATTATATATAAGGTTGGTTTTGCGATCTGTAAATCAGGTTGAAATTTATGTTTATTAATGAGGTTATTTTTGGTGCAAACCATAACCTCATTTTCTACCTCCGGTGCATATTTTTACATCTCTGAACCTCAAATAACATCAAAAACACCTTATTTTTTTGTAAGGGTTGAAATATTTACATTATTTTACTTGTTAAAAAATGAGGTACCTTAGTTAAAACTGAGGTAAAGTTTGTGTGTCTAAAATTATTAGCCCCCCTGGCAGTATAATTCATATTTCTTTTATCTTATTGTGACTTGAGGCAGTAAAATAGAAATTAAGAACTGTTAAATATTTGTTTGCTTTATTCCTTTATACTTCATTAATGAATAGTTTAAGGTGTATTCAATAATGTACAAAAATGCTAGTGTATCTCAACACCAAAACTGGATTCAACTATTTGGTGAAGTGAAACGCCATTTATTAACGCCACTGGATGCAGTTTTTTACTACACCCATGTTTTTTATACTATTTGGTGTATCAGCATCATTTTCCAATGATACATAATCCATCCAATTTCCAATGATACATTTGGTGCATCATTTTCCAATGATACATAATCCAGAGGTTGATATCAGACTCAGTGGTACTGAGGAGGACGAATTCACTGAACCCGAAATTGAACATGTCATCAGATGTCTTAAACCTAACAAATCCTGACGGCATTCCAGCTGAGGTGTACAGAGAATTATAGTACTGCAATAAATCTTGGTTTAGGGCAATCCTCAACAAANTAGAAATTAAGAACTGTTAAATATTTGTTTGCTATATTCCTTTATATTTCATTAGTGAAGAGTTTAAGGTGTATTCAATAATGTAAAAAAATGCTAGCGTATCTCAACACCGAAACTGGATTCAACTATTTGGTGAAGTGAAACGCCATTTATTAACGCCACTGGATGTAGTGTTTTACTGCACCCATCTATTATACTATTTGGTGTAAAGTAACCGCCAAAACTTTTTTCATTCAATGACACTAAAACTTATAATTACAGTAAGTTAAGATACACATAAGAGGAATTAAAGTTATTTTAGCAATAGAAAATAATGTATGAATCATTAATTTAGTACGCATATTTACACTAATTCTTAAAACAAAATAAGTTTGTAAATCAAACATACGGTAACATAGGGAGAATTGTAAGATGAATTCGAACTAGACTGACAGAACTTGGGCGTGCATAATAAAATCAATTTATACAATTTTCTGAGATTTTAAAGCTGAAACATGATTATCCTTATGCACAGATGAAAACATACATATTTAACGGTTAATTTAGGTTTCTATTGATGAATGGCAGCTTTGAATATAGCAACAAACTCTCGCTGGATCATTCGAGATAGTAAACGAACTACTCGCGATACAAAACATTTTTACAAGGCGTTTCTTGTATTTTTGATATTCAAAGCGCACCATCATTGGGTTCTTGTTTTTTGGAGCTTTCATATCATACGAAAAAATAATTCTCGTATGGTGTTAAAGCACTAGACTTTGGTGTAAGAATTTCAATATTAAGTTTTAGATTTAAATTAAACGTTTGAAATCGGATATGAAGGTTTATTTGGTGCTAACCAAGAATAAAGCGTTCCTTCGCACTATTTTTTGGGTAGTTTAACGTCTGGTTTGGAGAGATATTAAATCACAGTTTTTACAGTACATGATTAAGAGGTTCCAAACCTTTTTTTTTTGTTTTTGTACCTGAGAACGCATTTTAAAATACTTGTTAGGCAGCAGGCACTATATATTTTTTTAATTGAATTTATAGTTTAAATCTTTTATTTTACATAGGTTACATAGTTAACATTTTACATAGCATTTCAATTTAGATATTTTTTATCGCAGTTTCCCCGCTGGGAACAAATGTTAATCAATTTGCAGACATAATGAGGAGAAAGCCTTTAGAGTGGTTGATATCCTTGATTTGAATCATTCAGATTACATATTTACACGTGAAATCTGAATATTATATTAAGAGTAATTAAGCCAATCTGTTTTCTACTTCGGAAGTTGCATATATTGGTTTTATTAACTAACCATATCCAAATAAAGGGGTAACACACAAGTGAATATTTAAATAAATTTTGATTAAACATGTGTATTTAAACGCTAGCCACACGCTAAAGTAGTTTACACAAAAATTTCGTTAAGTACTTGTTGAGATTTGTAAGCAAGTTTTACATAATAAAGTTAAAATAAATATTTCTTTAGCACTAATTGGTCAATAAACTGAAAGATGTTGGAGTTATTTACAAAATTTACACCATTTAGTAAAAATTGTAATTTTGTTTCAACACATTTTTTTTCATAATTTTTTTTAACGCAACGTGATTCTTACATAGCTGCAATTTATACAGATTAAATCTGCATAGAAACTTTATATAACCACTTTCGCTTGCTCTACACCAGGGTTTTCGAACTGGCCCTCGAAGCCTTTTTTCGTGGCCCGTGAACTAAAATATATTAGTTTTCATTTTTTGCGGATGATTTTCGTAAAAAATCTATAAGGGTTAAAAATAATTTTCTGGTTAAAAAAAAAAAAAAAGAACTTTTTTTCCCGTTTCTGTGAAATTTAACATACCAACAGTGCAAAAAAAATTTTTTCTTAGGCTTTCCATCCAAGATATTTATTCAGATGCAAAACTAATCGTGCATATTGCTCTTCTTTTTATTTTCTTTTTTTTTTGTATTTTGTGAATATAACTTAGCATGTGCGTATCATAAATTTTCTCGAAGAAATTCTCCGATTTAACTTTTTGAATCCACTCATTTTGTACGAAATCATTTACTTTGTAAATTTTAAAGCGCATAAAAGAGGGAATGAATATCACGTTTTATCTAAATTCCTTGAATTGAATATCTCAAGAGCGGAAAAGAAGAAAAAAAAATTAATTTCAGATGCTCGAGAATTATTTTGTTGTTGCTATAATTCCTGATAAGTCGAAAAAAATGTTAATTAATCACAGAATTAAATTTAAAAAAAAAAACTTTTCATTAAGTTTCTGATTAAGAGAAGATTCAAAATGATACGTAACAAGCATTATTTGTAATGCTCGTTACTTTGTTTTTTAATATTAAAAAACTTTGATAAAAATCTGAAAGCAATATTTAATGTTCCTTCAAACATAAAAGAGTCCTATATAAGATTTTGATAAAGTTGTGGCCCGCCATTTGACTGGTGTCTTTAATTGCGGCCCCCGGCCTCATGTAAGTTGGAAACCCCTGCTCTACACTATTGTAAAAATGTGGCCAAGCAACTATCTAACGCAATTTAGCTATTTCAAATACGCATTAGAGAGATTTGGCAATTTCGCATGCCATACCTGCATTTTTACGTACATACTAACTGAATATGACACAGATTACTTAAACTGCATTTTCTCAGTTACTTTAGAACGTACATACATGAACGTACTGGTATAATACACTAAAGTGCCTAATCTATATCAGTTTAGAAAGAAGTATAAGTTTGGAGAGTAACTCAATAGCAAAAAATCAATTTACTATTATTTAATCATAACCAACAATTTACATAAAATCAGGCATAAAAGAAAACAATAATATTTTTTTAAAGGGCGAAAGAGTATCAACCACTACAGCATCCGTGTCAAAAGTTTTCTCAGGAGATTTAACAACTCACTGCAATTTATGAACAAACTGCCCATGCCACAAATTCAAAGAGCTGTGCTAGCTAAGTTCTAAGTGCACGCCAAATGGATGCCAAACTCCAATGCGAACGTAGGATCAGCATAGCTAAATCTTGAAATGACGTTACATAGTCTCTTTTTCGCTTGCTTTCTTAGTAACAACAATAATCGATTAACACGTCATAAAAAATAATAAAAATGATATCGAAAATTGTTACAAATATACGTCTTTCCATTCGCAGTTAAAGAAGCTGATGAAAGAACAGTAAATATTGTTTCTTGCAGACGATTTTCTCCTAATAGCGAAGCAAAAGTTTAAAAAAAAAATCTCACATTTGATTTATTAAGAGCATCTCAGCATAAGACGTATCAATTTTAGTAGTCCAATCAAGTCAAATCCTCTTGCAATGTCATATTGTTGTTTCTTTTTCACGAAAGAATGTTCTTATTTATCGAAATATGTCGCCAAGTCAAAGATTCCAGCAAGACTACTAAACTATAACTTTTTTAAATAATTCTATGATATATTTCGTAAAAGAAAGCACGAATTAAATTTCTGTCTCATGTGTTTAACTTTCAAAAGCTTTTGTATTGTTTTGAAAGCATATTTGTATAATTTGATAACGAAATAAAACGGCGGAAACGAAATATACAATGGCGGATGATTACTTAAATCCTATACCGTAATGGTATTTTCTTAACTTTCAATTTAGTATAACAGGAATAAAATATGAAATTGTCAAATCTCTATATTATTTTAATTGCAATTGTACTTTTTGAAAATATCTCAATTGCAAAATTTTAAAACACTATTTGTTATTTAGTCAGGATCAACAGTTGCTACATACATAAAATCGGGAGCTTAGAAAAACTGTAATATAGGTTTATTCAAAAAGGAAATGTTTCCAACCACACTAAATCCGAAGGTGACACTGACAGGATTGGTATTGATGCTTTTTTTAAAAAAAACATCGGTTTAGAGACCCAAAGTTTTCGAGTCCACTTTTCCCGCTTTGATCGTTTTGTCCATCTCTCACCTCAAACGAAAATGTAAATAGTTTCAATAAATTGTTTGCGTTGATTTGGACAAAATATTTCAGCGGAAGTCTCTATACGAGCAAAATTCCTAGTTGATGCTAATGTCGGTACTTAGCGGTTATGGCGAATTTGGCCATACGTGTTGGAGAATTTGGCTTCATAGTCCATGAAGCCAAATTCGCCAACATGTACGTAAAGCGCCACAATATGGTTTATGCAGGTAGCTTGCTACCAATAGCAAACAAAGGCATATCAAACACTATAATATCGGGATTATTAATTACAACAATACATATTCAATGTAAAAATTTTGCAATCATTACTTACAAATATAGTTACAGAATACGAAAATCTTGCGATTATTTCACGCAACTTAACAAAAAGAAAAAATCGTGATTGCACTTATTGAATACTACAATATTGTGAATCTTAATAAAGTGTAATTGAGTTTTGAAATTGACAAACGTAAAAATAAATTTGTAAAATAAAGCGGTATATTGTTAAATATCGATATTTATTGAACAGAGAATCGCGGTGTCAAATTTCGGCACTTAAGGGTTAGAAATATCAATGTTCATGTTGGCGACAACACGGAAAAACTGTCGCCAACACATGGTTCCTATAACCGATAAATGTCAAAAATCCAATGCAATAAAAATAAATTTTATACTAAAATATATGTACCAAATTCTGTACGCCGCCAAACTCAAAAATAATTTTTCAAATCTAACTAATATTGATATAAATATTTCTGGTCTTTTAGATATTAGGACTGTAACGATTTAAAAAAAGAAAGAAAAAAACATATTTTATTTTAGGAAAGCAACCGTTGGCACAAATCTAAAATTAATTTAAAGAAAAAATGTGCACTAATAGTCATATTCAAGAAAATTTCATTTCATTTCTTGTTCATGTAATCTATGCTTCGCAACAATGATAGAATTAAAATGAATTTATTTGCAAAAATAACATCCCAAAACTCTCTTTCAGAAATCGCATTACCCTGTTATTGAGTAACCCGGCTAATTTCTTTGTCCCTAATTTCCCAAAACTACACTTTTTTCGAACTTCCTTTCCCAGTCTAATGAGTTCAAATCCCTAAACCCCGACCATTGGCCACAAAAATAATAACAGAGGGAAAAAAAAGTTAACTCTACTTGATCATGAATCCCGTCTGTTACTTTGGCTTCCTGTGTTTCGCCATAATGGCCTAGTCTGTACTGGTCTTGATGAGTCTCTGTGTAGTGATAGAGTTCTTTGCTAACAAGCTGGTAAATGTAAAAAGTCACTGTGTCCGAGGTTACAGAAGTCCGGCTTAAAAGTGGACTTAGAAATGCTCTAAGGTTTGTTAATAGCTGTTGCGTGGCATCTTTAATGTCTTAAGGGATGTTGGTAGATGTGTGGGGACTAAGCAAAAAGTACAATTTTTTGTTAGAACTTAGAAACATTTTTAGCGAAAAAAAAGTAGATTACATATAGGCTGAGGATGTAGAATTGAGTAGTCTGAGTCGAAAGTTTTGCAAGGAGGGGTGTCGAAAAAATTTGCTTGTATGGTAAACAGATTATATGGTCTATAATCATGCTGTCTGGTAAAAGACATTGTATTAAATGTGAAATGTATGGTAGGTTCTGAAGAATAGCTTACTAATTTTATCGTGATTCCTTAGCGTTTGGCGTAAAAGCCATTTTTTTGGTAGAATTCACTCTTTAGCGTTACATTTTTACTAAATCTGCGGCAATAAGATTTAATTTTGAAAACCTGTTTATCCAATAAGCTATTACTATAACATACAAAAACTTCTAAGCGATTGATTTAAATATTGCAAGTTTTAGCCTTTAGTACTTTTATTTTTAAAAACAAAAATGTAATATTAATCTATACATTTTTCTTCTTATTTTTTGGCCAGAATTTTCCCTCGGTGTTGAGTTGAATAATTTAACATCTTCTCTGTTGTTCTTAAACTTATTTCGTTCTAGAATGTAATAAATTTTTTTCAGCGTGTCAGCCGTCATTAATCATCTTAAACTATTAAAAGGATAAACACGGATGATTACTAATAGTTACTACATAATTACTTTTCTGCAGTCTATCAATTTAAAATTTTATTTTCTCTTTTTATTGTTGAGTCTATCGAATATCAGTCTTAAATATAAAAAAACCAAGAGTAGATAAAAATATGACGGAGAAACTAATCCATTATGTATAATCTTCTAAGCGTTGTGTATTAAAACTTACTACAAAACGCTTAGTTCATTATATGCATTATGAAAACCGATCTAACTGCAATGAATAATGCGAAAAAACTTGCATTAGAAATTGTGTTACTGTGACCTTTCAGAACTTCTTAGATGCTTGTTCATGGTAATTATAGTTCTAAACCAATAAATTGCTCATTATATCTGTATCTAATGCATTTGATCAAACATAATGCATGCTAATAGTTAAATTGAAAAAAATGAATTCATGAAACTAATTCAAATATGCAATAAAATTTTCAAAGAAAAAACAACTCTTTTGAGTAGAAAAGAAATCAAATATTAATTTTTATGTGTAAATCAATTTTTATGTCTGAGGGTTTAAAAATGAGTAAAACGCAGAGGAAACTCTTACATGAGTACTATTTAATTCAATTTATTAAAATAAAATGTTTTGTACGTTAGGGAAAAAAAAGCCTGAGCTGTAAGCTTAGTTACGCAAATTGATATCTACTCATTTTGTTTTAAAGATTTGAGTATGAATCTAAATCCGTATAACACTTCCTTTATTAATCAAGTAATTGCATGAATGAAATAACTTGTTATTCATCAATGGCATTTTTTTAACTAAAAATGTGGTTACAAAACCAATTGAATGTAACCGCCATTTTGTTTTAGCCATTGATATGTCAATTAAGAATTTTGTTGCATTCGCAATACAATTGTTACTTTCTAAATTTTTCTTTTTATGAAATAATAGAAATCATTTATTTTTTAGGTCTGCGCAAAGGTGTCGAGTGTGCACATTGTTTCAGAGTTGTTTAAGGATTAAGACAAAATTACGTGAAAAGAATACCAAGTAAGTTTAAATCGGACCTTAAAAATATTGACCTCAAAAATATATCGTTGTTTTAATTATCAGGTAATAGTTTTTTTTCCTCAGAAAACTTATTAAAGTAGGGAATATTCATTTTTTAAATTCATTTTTGCTAAATTTTGAGAAACTCTCTTTGTACCATTCGCATGACATTCAAATTATTCTCCTTTCTTCGAAACTCCTTCATATTTGCTTCTTTTTTCTGGAGTGACCGAAGTTTGAAAGCAAGCTTTGAACAAGTTTATTGAATTTAGGCTAATGTTCACCATAAAATATTCTTAACTGAATTAAAGTCTTATTTCTATTTTTGAACGATTAATTCTCTGCTAAAATAAACATTCTTAATAAATATTATAACATTTATAAAGACGTGAAAAGAACTTTAAGTAAGGGGAATTACACGAAAAAACGTAAGCATATTCCCTATAATTTGTTAATGCTACTAATTAAAATAAATGATTAAACTTGTAGTTAAATATTTCTAGTTTAAAATATGGATATTCCCTTAAAAGTAGTTAATATTTGCATTTTTACTGCTCAGGAGATAAAGGTTTTAACGAGTTTTGGGAGTTACTTATCATAAAAATGTTTCAAAGTAAATGTTTTGATAAAAATTAACATCTAACCTAATTTTGAATCTAACAAAGGATTTAGCATCTAATTACTTTTGCAACAAAAATAACCAAATTACAGACCTTTTAATTGCTCAATAATTTTTTTCTTCTCATTTTTCTAACTTTTCACGTTATTACAATAAACGAATTTGCAGTAAATATTAGTTGGATAAATGAGATCAGGAAAGTTAATACTCTTACAAAATGCCACCTTCACAGAGAAAAGGAAGCTTTTGTTTCTTCTTAACTAATTATACGAACTTCCAAAACAACTTCTGAATGTCAGAAAAGTTTCTTAATGAGTAAGAAGCCCTGTGACTTAACATCCTTAGCTTCGGGGTATGAATAGACTAAAAGTTAACAGCAAAGATATGCTAAGGGCTTTAAATCTTTAACAGTTTCACTTTGTGGGAGGGCTCATGTTTATGGCGATGGCATCAGCAGGGTTTCTGTTCTCTGTAAAGAAAACTTCGCACTTCTAATGTAGTAAATGAAATCTTAGTTTACTGATTAGTAAATTAGTGCAACGTCCCATTCAGAACTTAATTAAAGGAAAAAATTATTCAGAAAGATACTCTTGTAATTTTCTAATTGAACGTATTTTTCACATTTTATACATTATTTAAATGAAAAGAACATATATTTTTTTAGAAGTATTTTCTGCTTTCATAATTAAAGATTAATCATTTCATTAACAGATCTTTACCATGCAGGGTTAACATAAATGAATAATGCAGTTTAAACAGACTGTTTATCAAAATTAATCGACAAAATTAAACATTTCATTAACAGATCTTTAATGTGCAGGGTGAGCCTAAATGAATCATCCAGTTTAAGTCGACTGTTATCTAAAATTATCGTTTCATTAACAGACATTTAGTATGCAGGGTTAACTTAAATGAATCTTCCAGTTTAAACCTACAATTCATCAAAATTAATTGTTTCATTAACAGCCCTTTAGTATGCAGGGTTAACCTAAATGAATCTTCCAGTTGAAACCGACTATTCATCGAAATTAATCGTTTCATTAACAGACCCTTAGTATGCAGGGTTAACCAAAATGAATAATCAATTTTAAACCAACTTTTTATGTACAAATATGTGGCGTTCACAGATGGATGATACATGAAAAAATGCATACAAGTATAGGGCAAAGCTGGGAATTATTTTACCGGTTAGTGGCGAGTTATATTTTTTTAACAGAGACCCCTTTCAAAAACATGCAGCTATTTTTCGAAATTCCAGAATCGGAAACAATTAAAAAATTTTAGTATTAATAATGTTAGGCATTTTTTTTTGTTGTTGCTGGATTTCTCAAAATGATTAATGTAAGTTTCGATATAAGGTGACAGTAAAAATTCAAATGCAGTTGATTTGATAAGATTAGACATAACTCTCTGTCGTATTAATCAATTATAATGCTCTTAGTTTTTGAAGTTATACTTCTTATGAGACTTCCAACAAGGTTGCGTTAAACGTTTAACGCTACATTTTTATTGGCCGGGAAATCACGTGGTAAAGTTTTCATTGGCCATTTTCATTTCCATATTGTTTTGGTTCTCACTAGCATAAAAATAATAAAAGTATTGTTTTTCTATAAATATTTTTTTAGTTTGTTTTGATACACATATAATTTAATAGGGTAGTATTTTTTATTTTCAAATTTAGTGGATAATAATTGTAAAAAATGAGTGAAAACAATCCCAAGGACAATGCGACAGATTTAAGGTTATGTCAAGGTACTTCTCTTGTGAATATCAATTGATTGTTAGGTTTTCTCTTTTGAAATTACATTATGGCGCATTCACACACATTATTAATACAAATACATTTTCCATGGCGAGACGATGAGGCAACCACAAGCACTTCCACTGGTTGAAGAAGTCCACGAGGGAAAAAATATTACCGTTATTACAGAGTACGGAAGCGAGCGGAGCAGGAAAAAGAGTCGTTGAATAGAACTAGTGATCCTTCTACGACTGCTAATTCTTCTACAATTAACGTCGCAGGTTACGAAGTTTAACTTCTTCCCCGCGGAGAGACACCACGTACTATTTTTTATTATCCCGTGTTTTTCATCAAAATTTTGACACTTATATCGAAATCTGAGACACTTTGTAGCTTCTAATTTTAAAATAAAAACAACAACTCTGAAGTGACAAAATTTCTTAAAATCAATTTAAAAGTATATTTCATGCAAACATTAGGCAGAGCTGACAGATGAATAATAAAAAGAGGGATCATAATAAAAAATGTGAAATAACACAGTAAATAAAAAGATTAAAACAAGAAGAATTCTTTAACATAAACATTTGAAGTTTTTTAAGATTTAAAAATATATATAAGAAAAACTTCATTTCTTTTCTTTTACATTCTAATAATTTTGTAAAGAAATCAATAACATTTTGCTTTTTTAAAGCAAAATGTTATTGATTTCTTTACAAAATTTTTTAATACTTTAAAATTGTTAGTATTAAAAAATTTTGTAATACTAACAATTCTTGTCAAATTGTTGTAGATAATTGATTCAAAAGGTAATGAAAAAAAGTACTTCTTTCAACTTCTTTTTCTCAATATCAAGTTATAAAAAGTAACTATTTATAAAATTTTAATGACAAATTATAACAGTTAATGTTCATTTAGCAAGCAGAGCAAACACCTTAAAATGACAAAACATATTGAATTTATTTATAAAGTTTGCTTTATATAATATAAACCACAGTGTATAAAGTGGAATAAAACATAGATAAAATAAAATAGAAATTGTAAATTAAAGCAGCAGATAGATGGAATAAAACAGTAGAAAACTCTAATTCAAAAGTGGAGCTTTTTCACCGGAGATAATATAATAAAAAAAAAGGCTTCAACGTCGAACACTATAATTATTTTTCAGAGAAAATAATTTCTTTTTTCATTGAAATTCCTTTTCGTCAAACGATTGTAGATAATTGAAACGAAAGGTGACGAAAAAAATCACCGCTTATAACCTTTTACGCTAAACTAACAAAGAGCTTGTATTTATAAAATTTTAATGCCTAATTACAAGAGTTAATGTTCTTTTAGCTACCAGAGAAAAATTATTTTTTAGCTTCTAATTTGATCTATTCTCTTTATCCGAATGTCATCCTAAACTTATTTTTTTTATTGGAATAAAGCAAAAAACTCATCTTTACCCATTAACTAGCTTTTTTTTCTTGCCTCAGCTACTACAACCCTAGTCTTCTTTATTGCCATTTACAGCATTTGTCTTACTTTTTAACGGAAAGACTTACTTACAAATTATGCATTTTTTACTCTACGCTAATTTCTCAAATATGTTCTTTTGGCGAGCGCCAAGAAGGAAGAATTTTTTTTTTAGTTCTTTAGATTACTTAACACTGCACTCTTTGCTAAGATTCTTAATTATCGTGAATATTTTTTCAAGAACTCTTTTTTTCTGTAAGTTCATGTTTTTATAAAGTATAAAATATTTCTTTTGTTTCGGTAATTTTTCATGCGCTTGGATTTTCAGCCATTTCTTTCATCATCGCATTAATTCTTCTACACGTTCTTGCATTTGTTTTGTTAATAATATGGATTTTTGCTAGAGTTAAATGAGTTTTTTTTTATTTCTTTCTGTATGGTTTAATTTTATTAGCACATTCGACTTTCGCTGGTTAATTACTGACTTTTTTGTGCATTCTTTTATCTTCGTGAAGTAAAAAAAAAACTCATTTGGTAGAGGAGGAATCGTTACCATATAAAAATAAATATGCGCCTTAATATACTATAACTGATAATGAAATAATAAAAAATAAAATAAAGAGGAAACGTTATTGAAAAATGAAATAAAGTTGAGTTTATAAACCATTCATAAAAAAATCATTAAGAAATTGGATCTAAATTTATATTATTTTGAATTGCTCTGTAATCTTGTCAGGGAAAAAAAATAGGAAAATTAATTTTTCTACATTTTTTGAGTGTTAAAAATTTTTGTCTGAATAATCATATTATTTTCACGTTCGCAATTTATTTCGAGACAAAAATACTAATTCTATATAAAAAAGATTTTTAAAAAAATCAAATATAACTAAGAAAGAAAATACATTTACAAAATGTTTAAAGATTCTGCCTTATAGTTTGTAAATATTTTTTTCCCTTTTTGTTTGATATAAGTATTTAAAACAATGATATTTTGTTTTATTTATTATATTTGGAAAGAGACTTTGAAAAATCCCTCTATGGTAAAACGATTAATTTTTATTTTCGATTTTGACAAATAAATAAAAAGAAATACTAGTGTACGCAACAATCGGGAATTTCATGCTATTATAAAAATAAATAAAGGAAATTCTTTTTTTTCTATTCCTTTATGTTTTTTGTTTTGTGTATATATTCTTTTATGTAAATAAAGAAAATATACATTCGAAGGGTGATAGTACTCCCTGGCTATCACACCAGACTCACGAGCTTGCGGGTATTGTGACTTCGAAAATAAATCACTTGTAAAAGGAGTTTTGGGTTTGCAACTTCGCATTGGTATTAATTGGGAGAGTCTAGTCATTTCTTCAATTGCATCCTATTAGAATTGGTTCTAGTCTTGTTTCCGCAGCTTCGAGCAGCCTCAGGCTGTCACGAGGAATTCTCGTGATAGTTAGATAATATGCTGTGACGGTTCCACTAAATCAGCTAAATTCTTTAATTCTTCGATTTAAAAAATAAATTAATGAATTTTTTAAAATATAATCTAATTCATGCATATTATTACATTATAGATCAAAACTTTCCATTTCATAATTTTCATTTTATTTTTATTTTTTTAAATTTATTTATTATTTTTTGTTATTTTCAATGTGCGTCATTTATTTTCCATTGGTTTTAAAAGATTTTCTGAATTAGATGGAATGAAATAGAAAGAAGAGTATGCTTCCAGGGAGTGAATCACATGAAGAGAAATGTACTAGTTTTCAAAAACAGCGCTAATATTGTAGGGGAGAGTGACGTCAATTGTAACATTTTTTACTTAACTATTCTTAACTAACAAAAAATCCAATATATTATTAGTATTAATTGACAGACGAGTAAAGTAGACTATCCTCTACTTGGAAAAAAAATAAAGTCCTTATTTTAAATGTTATTTTATTAGTTATTAACAATTTTTGACAGTCGTGCACTTGTTACAATTGTCCCCACTTACGGGGTCAATTGTAACAGTTCATAAATTCAACTAAAACATAGTTAATTATACATATTATCATAGTTGTGATATATTTTTTTATTGATCAAAATAGTAGTGATATTTTAGGAGTAAAAATAATAATGAGCAGAGACCTAAAGGGTTAAACTTTTAACTTTAAGGGGTTAAAAATTTTAATTTATGCTGTGAAAGGTGACAAATAAAATAATGCACATGCAACATAATATAAATGATATAGGAAACTATTGGTGGTTCTTAAAGAGTTAAGTAATGGTTTGTAAACATAAGATTATTTATTTTCAGCTGTTACAATCGTCCCTTTACTTATTGTTACAATTGTCCCCAAGACGCCATTTCAGCTTCATTTGTTAAAAACAATGCTAGTTAATTAACAAAACTAATCTTTTTTTTTTTAAATGTTAATTAAGGTGTCCACTTACATATTCGGTTAATAATTTTTATTTGTTTAAACAAAATTACTTTGTTACAATATAATATTCTAATACCAATGAAAGTACTTACGTAGCGTGAAAATATCTTCTGTGATGTAACTCTTTCAAAAGTACATAAAAATGGTTGCCAGCAGGGGTGTACATGTAGATTTATTAAATACACCATGTGCGCCACCTAGGAACCAAATCTTGTACCCGGCACACGAAATTTTGCTCTGTTACAATCGTACCCTGTTACAATTGACCCCACTCTCCCTTACTAATTCCATTTCAGTAATTTTGAAGCCGTTTAGCACAATTTTTTAATAATAATACATCGACGAACTTTCCGCTTCAGAAATAGTTTCGAGCTTACGTGAGTAGGTCATGAAGCCTCCTATTCATTATTTTAAATCTATTATAATAAAAACTAAAATTCCTTTGTCTGAAAGAAACAAATAATGTATATTGGCCCGGGAAACTTATATGTACAGCACGCAACTATATGTGCAGTGCGCAAAAAAAAAGAAAACGGATCACCCGGAATAACCTTTGATATTATGATTGGATCTTCACGTGCTAGAACTCAATCTTAATGACTCGAAGGGATGACCTCAAAACATGCTAATTAATTTTTTTATATAGGTATTTTAGGTAACAAAATCAGGCATGAAAATTCACTTTCTCTGAATAAACATACCTTTCTTTTTTTTTGTTTTTTTTTTGCAGATTAGGATTTCTTTACCCCAAAATCCGCAATCTGGGATAAATGGTTCCAAAATTTGGACCCATTAATGTTAATTTTACTTTTTTCATATTGGGCTATATCTCGAGAACTTTTTAAGTGAATTGATAAATTTTTGCACATAATTATAATATTCGCTTTGCCAAAGATAATTCCGTGCAAGAATACATTTTAGTAAATATTTATTATTTTTTATTATTTTATTTAAGAATGTTAAGAATTTTATATTGTAAGGTAGATAATTTTTTGCATCATTTTTCGGATGAAGTTTTATGTAGCAAAATACAAAATTTGTGCAAACTCTGTCCAGTAGTTAATGTAAAATTGAATTTCGAAAAGTCAGAAACATAAAATTCGATTTCTGAGGATCTATTCCACCGATTTTGATCAAATTGTCTATTTTGCTTTATAAAATAATGAAGAACACCATACTATAACATTTGATATGTTCTAATCTTAATTTTGAAAAGTGAGCCTCAAATTTGTAGTGTTTCTCCCTTAGGTGAAATTGCTGAATATCTCAAACCTTTCTAAATCTGTTTACATTATTCATATCTTCACATTATTATAATTTTCAATTGCAAAACTATGAAGGCAAGCCAACTCTGAGTCCTCCTGCCGAGATGAAATCCAATAAAACTAAAAAATTTATAAGTAAAAATAGTTTTTTTCTTCGCATTAAATTCAAAATAAAATTAAAAAATAAATAAAAAAAACTTTTCGAATTGCTCTAAATTATGGAACTACTGAATGAGGCTGATTGACTTTTTGATAAATGCCAATTTGTAACGTAAATTTTTGTATTGCCATTTTTGATTATTTTTCGTTGATGTAGAAGCTTATTATCAGCTCTGCAGAGGAAACTGCAGAGGGGAGTAAAATTGCAAACATTTATACATTGCTTTATAAAATTTCATTTCCTTACTGCAAAAATTTTTCAACAAGAGATTTAACAACAAAAAATCTAAGTTCAATTGTATTAAAGTAATGTCTATTTTCATTATTAAACAAAGGAGAAAACGGAGCAATTCTGTAATTATTATTAGTTTAAAAATGTATTCAAAACTTATAAATAAAACGATTTATATGTGAAAGAAAATTAAATAAAGTTTAAATAATTTAAGCAATACTAACTTAAAAATCACTTGACACATAAGAGAATAATAAAATTATGTAAGCTTGTTATGTTGTTGTTAAAATGTCATGTTGTTGTTAAAAGTCATATCTTCCAATGCTGCACTGAGAAAAAAAGAAGGTATTGTTGAAACTACCAGAATATGGTAAAATTTACTCTGTTTTTGAATCTAAGAGAAGAGCAAAAAACTCGATAATCCTTTACCGAAGTGAAATTAACAACAAAATACTTTTTTATAATATGTTAAAATGTGTGGTAAATGTGATACAATTTGGTAATTTCATCATGATACTTTAGAGCATAGCATAAAAAGCATTTATTCGGTTGTTTTTGTTTTTCAGTTTTGTATTTTGTGCAAAATGCGTGGTAATAGGAACAAAATTTTTTAAAACCAAAACGCTTTATGGATAGAAAAATTACTAAATGAATAGTTTAAGTACCGTATACTTTGGTTTTCATAAATAGCATTATGACTTCTGATTAACAAAAATGACATAACCTTGCACTTCTGTAATTTTACCAGAGCTTTTATTCTTCAATTGGTTAATAAATCTCTTCTTTTTTTTAATTTTGGGAATTTACCGAATTTTTATTTTAATTTTAAATTAATATTTAAAATGAAACAATCTTTTTTATTTGATTCAATTTTAAAACTTTTCTAAACGAAGCAACTTTTAAGAAACTTTGCTAAGGACTGAAAATTTAATGAAATCTACCCGGTGATGGAAATCTCGCAGAAATTAAATTCATTGTTGTTTTGAAAATTACCTTGCTATCATAACTTATCTTACATTTTCCTACATCACATTTTGCACATGAAAAAATTGTTTAATTAAAAAAAGCTGCTTATATAACTTACTTATTAAGTGGCTACAAATAAGAATTTTAAAAAAGTTCATTAACAATACATCAACCCGACAAATGAAGCATAAGTTGCTCAATAAATATCTATAAAATGTATAGATATAGATTTTTTTTAAAAAAAGATACCTTAATAGACCCTTAATTCATGACTGCGCATTTATATTCACTAGTTTAATATATTCCCTTAAATTCTAAAAGCTTCTCCATAACATTCGTACTAGTTTAATGTATTGTGATGAAAAAAAAATTAAAAATCGTTCTCCTTAATGCAAATTTAGACAAGGTTCATTAGTCAGAATGCCTCCTTTAATAGTGAAGAAAAAAACGGCCATAAAAAATTAAGCTAATCCGAGAGGAAAGACCAATTAGTATTTCATTCGATCTTTTAAAATTCATTGCTCGAGGAGTTGCTCACACAAAACTTTTTATCTATTAGATTCTATTCTAAATTTTTTACAGCTACCTTTTAAATATCGTTATTAGATTAAACCAATTCTAATGTGGTTCTTTTTTCTTTTTTTTTCGTTGCTTTTTTTTTAGTCTGAGTTTAATTTCTTCCCACTTAAGTTCCGCCCCTAAGGGATTTCCGAATTCAGTAAGAAAAAGGAACAGTAACTGCTAATCGCTGTGCTTTCGAGAGAAGGGACTGACTTCATCTCTCATCTGAAATGATTGGGTTTCGAGAGTTCAGCAACTCTGAAAATAAATTATCTTCTACACCAAAAGACTTTCGGAATCCATCGGTAGCGACAAAGAATTAGTTTCATTTTTATCTCAATTTCAAAGAATCTCTTAATCATTTTATCTTTCTCATCCTCAGGTTTTTCTTTTGAAAACTGGAAGTTTGTCTTATTCAGCACTTTGAAAACGCCCCTTAGTGAATCAATCACATTTTTAAATCTTAACTTCGTTAAAGTGTAAAAAGTTTCAGTGCCCCTGAACTTTTAAAGATGCTTCAAAAATGAAATTTCAGCTTTGAGAATTTGCATTTTCTTTGAACTTTTCAGCTGAATGTGAACAAAAATTAAAACTAGTTACGGTATCGTCTTTTATTTTGATACTTAATAAAATATATTTATATTTAAGATGAAGTAATTAAATTTTAATAGTGTGGAAAGAGGTTTTTAAGATTTGAATCATGTACGGTCCTGTTCTGTTTTTGTGTAACACTTGATTAAGGGATCAATTCAACTAACCCCTTTCATTTCTTGTTCTTTATTTTTTTTAGAGATTTCTGAGAATCCATTCAATTGAGGGATTTCACATAACTTTCTTTGACCAGATAACTTTTTAAAAAAATAGGACATCTGAAATATCCCCTTTTGTTTTAAGAAACAAATTTTATTATATATAAGTAAATTTTGATGTTACTCTTTCATTCCAGAAAAAAAAATTTCTTACTTTTTGTATGAATGGATTTCAACTTTATACGTAATGATAACTTATGTATGATTAACTTATGTATCATAACTTATGTATGATTACATTCATAACTACATTTATTCATAACTTATGCATGATTACATTTTCTCTTTTAAAAAGGTACCATTTGATAAAAAATCTATTTTAGGAGACATTTGGAATTACAAAGAAATGTAAAAAATAAAGTAGTGTGATGATTCGTGATTAAAAACACCACTCGCTTCAAAAATATAAGAAGAGGAAATACAGTTGACATATTTCAAGCGTTCAAAAGCAGGCGTCTATTTTTAAGACTTGCTACACGTCGATGAGAGGAAACAAAACTAGTTTGAAATATAAAACTTAAAGTTTCCAACGAAAATAGAAATATGAAAGTGAGGAACAAAACTAGCAAAGTCAACTTAACAAAACTAGTATTTTTTACTATTATTTAAAACATTTCTTAGAAAAATGCTCCGAAAACTCGTTAGTTAAATTAAGAAAATTAATATTTTTGCTTGTGTGAGGATACAAATTTCATACAAAAAAGCAGAACATTAGGCTTACTATAACACTTCTTGTAGCATTTTCACAATAGATTAGGTTCTATACAACAAAACAAAAGCAAAAATGAATAAATATATAGCCACTGAAAAGAATTGAACTACGGAATAAAGAATTGTTTGCGATGAAGTGGGATTATGAAGTGATGGTTATGAGGTACGGTTTATTTTACAAATTATACATTTCTGCGTTCTTCAATTTATCTTAATTTTAAATATCTGCTATTAGCATACCTGATCTCCTTTCAAACTTCGAACAACATCAATGTAAATTAAATAAAGGTGAACTTTCAGCTTCTGACTTCTACAGATAGGGTGTAGTCGTTTGCATTCAAAATTACAATTAAAACAGATATGGCGACTGTATAAGAATTCTTCTTCAGTAAGTAATCTTAAAGTTAAATTGAAATTATCTTTTGTATAAATTTGCCTGATCTTTTTCCTTAAACTTTTGAACATCATTAATGTAACTCAAATAATGATGACCGCTTGACTCCGAATCTCTGCAGACAAGTTTATCTCTTGCAAAAATTTATTTGAGGTTGTTTGGAAGTGTAAAGGTTGAGTCGAAGTTTATTTGAAGTTGACTTCAAAAACAACCTTAAAAGATGTACTTCCCAAGATGTATAATCAAGGTGGAAGAAGTAGTTTTATTCACGCTTGATTTGGTTTTGAGGTTGATGGAAATCTATTTTAGAGCAAGCAGCTTAGGGAGGTTGTTTTTTAGGTGTACGGGATATTTTCCTACACTTCAAGAAGAAAAAATTTTGCGGTGTGAATAGTTTCATCCGATCTCAACTGAAAGTGTTGCTGGGTTATATAAGAGGTTGAGTTTAGGAAGTACAAATGAGGTTGAAATAGAGGTTTATTAATGAGGCTATTTTTAGTTCCAAATGTAACCTTACTTTCTACCACAGATGTATTATTTTTACATATATAAACCCCAAAGCAGCCTCAAACACACCTTATTTTTTGTAAGGGATATTTCTGTGTGTAAGAAATTAGACTCTCAGACTTGGTTACTTAAAATTTTTAAAAAATTTATCCTAGTTTCAAATAGATCTTATTTTTAGCAAACTTGCTCGATCTTCCTTTAACCTGTAAGCAGCATCAATGAAGAACGAATAAAGGTGACAGTGTGTAATGAAATAATTTATAGCTATAGTAATTTTTCATTTATGATACAAATTTTAGAGCTTCGCAATTTTCATAATTAAAGGCAGCTTAATTCAGACATGTCAGGTAGAGCAAAAATATTTTTTAAGAAAAATTGAACGAATTTGATTGCATTTTTATAGTATTCGACTAATTTTACTCAGAACTTATCTTTAAAGCACGCAACAGTTGCGAAAAACTAATTTCCATCAACTAAGCCACCGACAATCCCCATCAACGAGGGGATATCACGTGGAGTTTTCTGAAAGTCATTGCCCCTCTCCCCTCTCATTGAACATGTTAATTTCAGCATTCCACCCTAAACCGTTTTCAGTAAGCTAGGCATTAACTTCAGCCTCCTTCAGCCACCCACACAACGCTATTCAATTCCGAAACATTTCTACCCTCCACCCTGCTTACCCTACCAAAAACGAGTTTCTTGATGCAATAAAAAGTGACATTCTGCGGATCTCTTAATAGGGCATGAATCATTGCTCTGCCTTCAATTGCATTTGCATAATCATTTGCATATAAATTGACGTCTTCTCCGCCCTCTTTGATCACTAATCTTGTTATAACATTGTGTCTGGTAGGGGGAAACAGCAAGCGATGATGTGAATTAGTGTCACTTGGTATTAATCCACTACCAATTTTCTGGCGTCGAAGTTTACCCTTCCTTGACTGAAGCTTTTCTTCAATACGAGATGCGGTTGAAGTGAAAGTTAGGCTTCCGGTGAGAAATCTTTTCCATTGTTCCTTCAGCAGAGAGATTAACCGTAATTACTTTATCATAATTTGTGGAACAACTCAGATAGTATTGTCATTCCGTGAAACTAAGAAATCTTGGTACTTTTGGAACAAAAGAGCATCTCATAGAAACTCGTGGTATTTCTAGAATAAAAGAATTATTTAACAGATTTTAGTTAGTATATAAAGTAAATACGTCTGTGCCATGGTTACAAGTATTTCGTAGAAGATACATTGCCACTTCCCCATAATATTTTTAGCATAATTTGCGGAACAAGTCAAAAAATTGTCATTCCGTGAAAATAAATAATTTATGCATTTGCAGAATAAAAGAACATGTCAAGATAGAAACTCAAGGTTTTTGAGGAATAAAATAATATGTTATAGAAGTTTTAGTTAATAAAGCAAATACGTGTGTACCATGGTTACAGGAACTTCATGGAAGCTACAGCTTTGTTATCTAACCATATTTTTTTAGTATAATTCGTGAAACTCGTCTGATAGTTATTGTCATTCCATGAAATTAAGAAAATTCCCTCTAGTTAGAGAATAGAAAAATTCTGTTATCGAAGATATAGTTAATAAGTAAAGCGTATCAAGACCTCGGGAAATGAGCGGTTTGCGTCCATAAAAGCTAACTCTGAGAAGGAAATGATTTTGCAACGAAAGAAGAGGTTTTCCTGAGTTTG
The DNA here is from genome assembly GCF_043381705.1 of Parasteatoda tepidariorum. NCBI lineage: Eukaryota > Metazoa > Arthropoda > Arachnida > Araneae > Theridiidae > Parasteatoda > Parasteatoda tepidariorum. The sequence goes on from NC_092207.1 coordinate 93,691,342, forward strand.
GTTTATCTTCACTTTGTCATAATTCACGAGTAGAATCGATTTTTTTCCGTTATTGATTTCTTCAAATTAAGTCATCCCAAAATGCTACAGAGGGCGATCTAATCATCACTTTTTGAGAAAAATGGATGGCAACTGTTCTTCCCTTTTGGTCTTCATACATGAATGTGCTATAGTTACAAGTATCTCATGGAAGATATACTTTGGCAACTTTATCAGATATTCATTTTAAAATTTAGAGATAGTTTGGGACACTCTAGTATTGTTATTGCTAAATTGTATTTTCTTAAATTCTTCGAATATGATTAGATTACTCATTGCTTACTAGCATCCCTCGATGACGAACTTGTCGCCTATCAGAATCATCTTGTAGAACATAAACTGCAGTATTAACCAAGTCGAATTAACAGCACAACCATATTCTTCAACCCTAACACTTTGTCCAAACACTTTGTCAAACTAGTTTTAATCAATATATTAACCGGACTTTTTCACCGTCTAACGGTTGCCAACGGCTTAGTCCGTGAGGAAATATTCTTATTCCAATTTTAACTATTTTTTGCAGATGGCTGTGATATTGTCTTTATGTGCTAATTTTAGTAATAATTTAAAATCGTGTTGCTCACTATGTTGAAATGATCACAGCACATACTTCCACCATAAGTATGAATTCGGGACATTTCTACATAGTAAACAATAAAAGTATAAAATTTTTTCAATCTCTAAGTCATTCCAATGCACCATTCCACGCTGTACTGCTTCCTCACGCACCTCTCGTTCCCTATTTTGAGTATTGTATAATAGATGTGCGCTATTGCTCACAAAAAGCAAACTCTGCCACCCGTAATTGGTATGAGAGTATGATGCACCATAGCAACGTTCATGTTTAAAATTTCTACAGCCATTTTAGAAATTATCAAACATAAATTTAAATTATTACTTCGCTTTTATTTCCATAAAAAATACTAAATTGTTCTAAATTATTAATTAACGTGTAATTCATTGTTAAACACTACGTAAATTAATGCTTAAGACAAGGTAACAAAATAAATAACAACTACAGTGTTGCCAATAGATTAGGTTAAGGTGCTACATAAGAGAAATTTATATATAGATTATAAATGGGTACCCTAATTTCAAAGTAATAGTAGTACAAATCGTACTAATTTGTTAGTTTTTAACGTAATTAACATTTTGACATTTAACATTATTAACTTTCGAAAAAAATGTTTATGGCACAGTAAAATAAAACAACATATGCCAAAAACATATGGCAAAATCCTATGCAATAACGAAGTATACGTACAGAATTTAAAGGAAATTCACTCTTCAAAATTTTTATAGCGTTATAAAGTTTTTAATCATAGGGTGAAGCTTACTTAATTTATTTTTACACTGGTTGCAAGTATCGTAAAATCCATTTTTACTGTAAATATTTATGAAACAAACAATCTTATAAACTGTAAGTTTTACAGCGTTTATTATAAAAATACTGAATTTCTGTAATTAAATAAATATTTTTTTTAAAATTACGGTAAAAAGTTTCACGGTAAAATGGATTTTACGAATGCTGTACTCGGGGGCCAGTGCTTTTTACCTTAATATGATTCGGAAACTTTTACAGTATACTTGCTATTTGTGTAAAAATAAATAAAATATATGCAGCTTTTGAAACTCACTTTAGTTTGCAAGATTTGTCAAAAATCTTAATTATTACCTTATTTAGTAACGTTTCAAAAGTCATGAAACTTAATCGGTAGATAGGAAATTATGTTAATGCCCTAAAATGTCAAAGTATTTCTAAACTTTTAAAAAGTATTTCTAAGCTTAACATCAAAGTATTTCGCATTTTAACTCTTACCTGCTTTTTCCGTTAATCGAACAGGTTTTTAAGTTACTAAAATTATTTCTCGTTTTTGAAACCGTTTTCTTTTTTTTTCTTCTTTTTTTTGGCTAAAATATTGATCTGTTGCTATCAAAGGGCAAAATGATTTTTTATGCTTTTTTATTTTATTTTCAACGAAGCTTTTAAAATTATGTATGGAAGGCTGTGATTACAAACCTTATCCAATGCATCATTGCCTTATTTTAAAATGCAAATATTAACAACATGCTTACGACAGCTAAATTTTCAGAGTTTTTTCTAGAATTTCAAAAAGTAAGCATGTTGAAAGAAAGCATGACACCTATTCGTAAAAAGGAATTCCTGTCTTTTAAAATAAAATTCTTCTGAAATTCGATTCTATTAAAATTCTTCTAAAATTTATATTGAAATTTGAGTTTTACCCGTACAAGAAGTTAAGATGTTTTTGAGACTTATTTGAAGTTTTTTTGAACAGTTAAGGTTGATTTGAGACTTTTTTGAAGTTGACTTAAAAAAGTAAGTACAAAAACCTTAAAAAAAATTAACCTCCCAAGGTTTCTAATCAAGTGTATGAAACCGCTTTATTCATACTTCAAGTTGTTTTAAGATTGATAGAAGACAACTTTAGGACAATCAGGTTAAAAGGTTGTTTTTGTGGTGAACAGGTCATTTTTCATGCACTTCTAGCAATTAAGTATATTTGTAGGGTGAATAATTTCACCCGATTAAGCTATATATGAGGTTGATTTTATGACTTTTTAATGAGGTTATAATTGAGGTTAGTTGATGGGTTTGGATTTTGGTGCATAAAAATTAACCTCCTTTTTTTTTATCTCGGGTGTATTTTTTTTTGCATCTTTCAACCTCAAAATAACATCAAAAACACCTCGCTTTTCGAAAAAATTACTCAATATACTGAAAAAAAAATTCTTAGCAATCTTTAAATCGAAATGCATTACACTTATGACTTGCCCTTTACTTGACATCTGAATAAGCTCATTTCACCATGTCTCAAATGGCAGTAAATGCGATCACAAGTTTTTTTTTTAAAAAAAACCAAAATTAAGCTATAATTTGAAGTAAATTCTGCAAACAGTAATGTATAGTGACAGTGACTTATTCTCTGGAAACATTTTAATAAATATCAAGTCGGCAGCATGTTTCAATATGCCACTACAAACGCATGAAACTAGGCCAATAAATTAGAGTTACAATTGCGATTTTTTTTTGTCTCTGAAGTTATACATCTTCAGAAAACTGCCGACTCGTAAAAGAATATCTATATCTACGTTGAGAAACGGGACTTGTAGGGGGCTATTTCTCAAAAAATAAGTCCAGACACTGCCTTGATCCTTGACGATCTATAGCTGTGAAGCTATCGCATTAGTCAAAGTCAACGAGTGAAAAAAGTTTTTAGAGAAAACTCGAGAACTGCTTTCCGAAAAGTTTTCCCTTCGGGGCCTTGGAAGGGACGTGTTTATTTTATTTTTTTCCAACAGATATTTCTCGCGAGGTGTTTTTGTTACATAGCTTGTCTGATAAAAGGCTGAAGTCTGAATCACCATCTTTGCCCATTTTTATATCTTTTGCGCCGTCAGTTCAGCGAAATCCAAACATGTCCAATGGGATTCAATGAGATTTCGAAGTGATGGCCTTAGACCTCTTGTGCAGAGATCTTGCCCATGTTGCAAAACTGCTTTGACAAATTGCAGAGCTACAGAGAAGAAAAGGTACATTTTTTTTCTTAATAGATATTTTAAGGTATTGTTTTTGATGTATTTGTGATAGTAGCAAATTTGTTTTGATAAATTATAAAATAATGCATCGTAATTAAACTAACTATATACTAACAATTATTTTTAAGCTGCTGCCTTTAACAAATAGCGTAGATATTCTGTACAGCTGCCAACACCAAATTGTAAGAAAAGAAACTAAGAAAAGCTTTCTATCAGTTTTTTAAAGATATTTTTTTAGTAATATTTTTCGTGAGGTGCACAGCTTACGTGCTAAAAGGTTGAACACTGAGTCACCACCCAAAGCTATTTTTTATATTTTTTAAATAGCCAGTTCAAAGAAACTCAAACATGTCCAGTGCGATTTAATGAAATATCGGAGAGATAGACCAATAGTACAGAAAGCTTTTTACATGCAGCAAAACTAATTCCATAAATTATTGACCTACAGAGGGAAAAATATACTTTTTTGTTGCCTTACTCTTAAATGCTCTTTTGTTGTCTTGCCCAACTCTTAAGTATTATACATGATGAGCTGGCAAGATTCGTTTTTAGGAAGCAAAATAAGCAAAATAATAAATCATATTTAAAGTACACTGGAATATTTTTAAGAAGCTGACTTTGCGGAACTGAAAAAAATAATGCATAAAGGTTTTTATAACTAAGAAAACCTTGAAAAAGTTGTAAACCTTTTAAAATTTGATTAAAGCCGTCTAATTTATCGGTTTCTATGTAATGCTTAAAAACAATAAGCGTATGCTTAACATGTATTGCTTAAAAACAATTAGCAAGCAACAATAGCAAGTAATAATTTTCAGAATATATTCTTGCAGAAAACATTTGTGAACCTGACTCCTATTCAATGGATGTTATATGAAATTTTTTACAGTACGATTGATTATTTTTCTTAATGTTATTCATTTTTATTATTACTCTATGAAAAAAGTTTCTAAATGAAAAAAGCGTAAAACAAAATTTGTCATAGCTAAAATTTATTTATTGATAAAACAGATTACATTTGGTTAAAAGGAATAGGAAAAATCTATTTTTTTTAAAAAAAACTTTTTGCTCATACAGTTATTTTGCTGAACTCTAAAACAAAAGTGTAGTTAAAGCTTTTAGAATGTTGTAAAATTTAAAGTGCTTTTTACTCAATGGGAGCACTAAAAATCTCGGTACTTTTTACCGAAGCACTTTGGTAATAACTTTTCGATAATATTAACAGTAAAATATGGTTTTATTACCAGTTAGAAAGTGTAAATTAAGATGTTGAGAAAATTTTCAGTTTGATAAAATCGATTTAATTTAGTGAACTCTTTTTATAACTTTGTTTTTTGTCGGTTGTTTTTTCCCTATGTAAGCTAGAAGATAAAATCTTCCCAACTTCAAAAGTATTAAAAAATCTGATTTGTAAATATGCAAATGCCTGGATAGGCAAAACTAAATTAGCAACTTAACTGTTACGCATCGAGTCTGTTCTAACATTCTAGGTAGGTAAGTCCCATTAGAGCTACACGTTGGCCTACAGACGATGGTCTGGGAAACACCTCTAAAGATAATACAGAGACATGCCATCACAATTTTGATCCCCTGCAGAGGAAGTGGCAACCCTGCTTTGGTAGCCCGATAACCTGCGCATGACGTCAAGCACTTTATGGTAAAGCAGTTTAACGATGGTTGATATTGCGTGCTCTCGGTCACTACGCAGGCTGATCAAAGTGTTCCCTCACCCGCTTACTGACTGCAGACAGTGATACTTCCGTGCACTACTGGCAATCGTATTCTTACGATCAGTTCACTGGTGAATTCTAATTTTCTAAAATGTGAGCGTAGACGTAGCGGGTTTAAATCCCATCGCATCCCTGAATGCAATTATTTATTTATGGCTCATAGGTTTAATGCAAGGAAAGACTTGTCTCCTGTCGACTTGCCTCCTGCTGTTACAGAATACACAGCACAAAAATGAAAAAAAAAATCAGCACGAAGATATGGAACCCTATACCTCTACACTTTTCAGCGTTTGGTGGAAGGACGACACCCTGTGGGAATGGATTCCCCAATAATATATGGTTAATCTACTTGCACCTTTCCATAAAGTATTGCTGTTTAGTGAACCGCTCTGAAGCTTAGACGACTGAGTTCGACTCCCGCTATAACAATATATATAGNGCAGAAGTCTTGATAAAACTTATAAAAAGTTTGTTCAAATTTAAGAAAAATATCTTAAAATAAATAAACATAATGTTGACGTTTTGAAAATTCCAAGAGATAAACTATTTAATAATCAGCTCCACGTTGAGTCAAATTATCTGTTCTTAGAAACTTTATTTTGGTTTAAACTTAATAAGGTATCAAATTCAACTAATGTTTCTCTTCTAGTTAAACAATAATATCGTGAAGTCATTTTTCAAAAGTATAAAAAGTATAATACTATTTATTTCAGAACCGCATTTAAAACTATAGAAAATTTAAACAATATTATGGTTTAGTACACTAAAAGTAAAATTAAGTTTAATACGCTGTTTAATATTAATTAATGTCAAAAGTCTTTGATAACTATTAACCAAAATGTAAATATGTTTTCTATTCGAAGGCCAGTCTTATAATGCCTTAAATAATTCTTGGAAGCATTTCTTCTCATTATTTTAGTAGCTGATTTAATGAGATATCGTTGTTCTTTAATCATTCTGAAAACGCATTAATGAAAATATTCATAAATTGCTCAAAATGGTATAGCCCGGGCATATAATATATTTTTAGGTTAATAATGACTCTATTTTTATTTATTTATGCTTGCGTGCCACCAGTTGACAGTCTTTGTCTTTCCCAAGTCAGATGAAAAATAGTTTTAGTGATCCATATATTAATTGCAAACTTTAATATTAATGGCTCAATAAGCCATTTATCTTGTAAGTCTCGTTAAAAATTGTATAAGACATTTCTATGCTACTTAAGATTAGAGAGATGCTTTGTGAAGTAGGATGCCTTTAAAACTGAACTTTAATGTAAACTATAAAATTATATGTTATTATAGATCAAAGAAGATTTATAATGTAAGGCTTAAATTAATAGTTTACAGCAAAGACGGATTTAAAATTGAGTACATGAGATTAACCTTATGTTGCTATGCTTCCCTAGATACTAATTAAGAAAATATTAGATAATTGTACAAATTTATGAAAAAATGAAAGACTAAGGTAAAATATGTATATATTAACGAAAAATATTAATATTTAACATTTATTTTTCTCCCTATGGGATTGTCCAACTTAGAGAAATATATTTTTGAAATTTTTCCAAAATTCAGTTGCTTGAAATCTTAACAGTTATTTTTACAAATAATAAAAAAATAAATTTTAAGGACCATTATATATTTGAAGGGAACATTCTGTTAATAACTTTGAAGTATGTTGTGTAATAATATGTATAATAATAAAATGAAGAGTTTGTCTGTGTGTCTCTTTTATGATTCTACACCCACTGCTACCTTTTGGAAAATTTGAGCAGCGGCTGGAAAAGGAAAATTTTTCTCTCAATCTTAAAAATCGATCAAACATTTCAATTATATCACTCAAATCCTAGAATCGAATTTGAGAGATAGAATTTTGAGAGAGTCGTATTCTTAAAATTTGATTATTTCACAGGAACTATTCAGCTGATTTCACTCAAATTTTGTGTTATGCCATGTAAAATTATAAACTAAAAATGGCTCAAAAAATTATAAAATTTACTATACAAAATTCTTTCGATTATTATTAAATTAAATAATATAAAAAAATATTATGTATATCTGCTGAAATTTATTTTTTGCGTGAAAATTTCGTTGGACAAACATGGACATTTTTCAATTCGCTTAAAAAATTCTAGAGGTATAAGCGAAATATTCAAAAAATTAAATTAACGCTAAGGGGTAAAAACTTTGAATTTCTTTCCTGACCAAATTATGGGGACCATATTTTCCAGATCGCAGCTACTCCGTATATTTTAGGGGTCAAAAATTCGAATCCCTTAAAAAGAGGCATGCATATTCAAAGATAGTAGTTTTTGAGTCTGATTTCGTAACTTAAAATGTCGCCTGTACTAATTAATCAGCCTATTTAAGGTCACCCCTTCGTACTATTTAAATTGAGTCCTAGAACGTGAAGGTCCGATCAAAGATTCGAAATTTGTTCAGGGTGGTTGATAATTTTTTTCTAGCACATTGTATTTTAACTAAAATAAAGTCACAAATAGACCACGTGAACGCCGATTACCGAAATAATTCTTTTTCTTTTTTTCCCCTTCTTATATAATGCATGAATAAATAATAGTGGTAAAATTTGTAAAAATATAAAGCACTTTTATTTCAATTTTAAAAATAAATAAATATTGTATAAATAAATAAATAATAGTATCAAAACTTCATACAAATATAAAAGCACTACTTTTTTAGTTTTAAAAAATTTTGTCCATTAACATTTAAAAAGAACACTGTAAAAAATTTCTGATTAACTTAAGGTATAAGGTACTGGCACTTTGGGGGCAACATTCATAAAATCCTAAAATCCATTATTACTTTAATATCCGTTTATACCATAAAACATTTTACCGTAAATTTTACAATAATTTTTATTTAAATAGAGTAAATCAGTGATTTTACGGTAATTATTACTATAAAAATTACGGTATATCAGATTTTTTGTTCTCTGACATGTTTTAAAAAATGAATTTTCTTTTAAAACACCCTGAATGCCTGTACTTTTTCCCATATTTTGATCCGGAATTTTTCACAATGAAATCCAAAAAACGTAATTTAAAGCGAAGTATGTCATGTAGATAGTTTTTATATATGACATGAAGGCAAAGACACAAAAAGGTTTGTTAACAAATGTATTAAAAATCGATTATCTCATATTATTTGAAAAACCAAAACAAATCATTTTTTCTCCATATTTAATTTCATAGATTCTGCCGTCCTTCATTTCTCGCATTATGTGTTTTACTTTGAGCACTTATTAGAGCTTCATTAGATTTCTATCGTAAAAGCTATTATTTTTTTAATGTAATATTTTTAAAAAAAGCAGAGCTTATTTAAAAGAAAATAATAAAACACCTGAAGAAACTAAATAATCTAAACTCCATTAATACCTAATTACTTTAAAAAGCCTTTCACTTCTAGAGCGCTCAATTATCCTATTTTCACACACTAAAAACAGTTTTAACAGTTTCAAAAATAGCCACTGAACAGATTGTCTAAGTTCCTCCAAGAAAAAACCAGCCAAGCTATAAATCGAGTCGATTAATCCGAGTCAATTGAAAAGAAATAATGAGGAATTTCACACCGATTTGGACAGGCATTCAATCACGTATGCCTCATAAAAAACGACTTTGCGATAAGCTGCGCCGTAAAACCCATTCTTGGAAATACTTCATATCAGGCAAAATATTTTCCGCTGGCCCCTTAAGCTACCGCGAATCTATTGTTTAAAGCTCATCTTGCACCACAGAGTCTATAGCTCAGAAAAACCTTTAAAGAATTGCCTTGAAAATCTCACAGACACTACTTAACTGACCCGTAGTATTTGAAAGATGTATTAAGAGATTAATTTTTTTTCCCTCTCTGGAAAGACTTAAGGAGATTTTCTAACTTCGCTATTTTCCAGACAATTGTCTGCGGAAACTAAGTTGATTTTTGTTACTGAGGAATTTTATGATACGGTGAACATTTGATGGTGTGTAACTTCATTGTATTCTCCAAATAAAATTTAAAATATATGTTGATAGTTATATAGATGTTTAGACAGTTATATTTTTTACAACCATTGCTGAGCAGACGACTCAATTTCTTGGGTTTACGACTCCTAATGTTCAACTTCGTAGTCCTGTAATTTTGAACCCAATCCAGAAGAAAATGGAACTCCTGGATCAAGTATTGGAAAACAATTGGAATTCGTTGAGGGCTTTTTGGTGGAATTAACCCGCATTTGCATTACATGCAGAGGAAAACCACGGAAACCTTCCATGGTTAGCTTGACGGCAAGGAGACTATAACCTATGATCCTTCTACCACTGAGGATATTTCACGTCAGTACTGTGGTCCGAGCGAGCCGGGTACGGAATCGGGATTCGAACCCGGTTCATCTCACTTGAAGGCGGACGTTCTATCAGCTGTGCCACTACGGTTCACAGTTATACTTTTTTTATATCTGTCGTTGAACAGCTGACCCAATTTTTGGGTTTACGACTACTAATGTTCAAATCCGTAGCCTTGTAATTTTGAACCAATCCAGTAGACAAGGAGACTCCTGAATCAGTATCCCCAGAGGTTTTGATTTTTTATGGGAACATGGAGGACTTTAAGACTCGACAGATTTAACGTGTATCAGTCACCATTTGCATCAGTCTTCGGCTGGCGGGGATTGAACTCACGCACTCTTGGACATGGGCCCAGTAACCTACCAACCAGGCTATCCTGGCCCCCTCAGTTGTACTTTGAAAGAAATAGTAATATGATTTAGAGAGAATTTTAGTTATCACAACATCAATTTCTATCTTCGCTATTTTCCAGACAATTGTTAGAGGAAGCTAAGTTAATTTTTTTACTGAGGAATTTAATGGTACGGTGAACATTTGATGGTGTTTAACTTCATTGTATGCTCGAAATAAAATTTAAAAATCTTTTCTGATAATTACATAAGTGTTTAGACAGTTATATTATGGAAGAAATTGCAATATATCATAGAGCGAATTCTAATTATCACAAGGCATTAAAACTAACATCTATGTTTCTTCCATAATGATATATACGATTTATTACTGACAAATGTTAAAGTGATAAATTTGTGAGATTTTTCATCCAGTTTTAAAAATAATTATCAATGAAGTTTGGTAATTATTTATAATAGGTATATGTGAATAATTCTCATAAGTAATTCAATTTAACTATTTTAATGTTAATAATAATCAAATTTATTATTGTTTGAAAATTTTGTTATAGTTAATAATGACAGGTTAATGTCAAAATTATTCACTGTAAAAAATTAATTTGGTTATTATAAATAACCATTAATGATGATTTATTGTAGTTATGATTCGTCAGTTGTTATAGACGATTGTAATTAATCAATCGTAATGAGATTTTTTTATTCTAATTGGATAATTAGGATAAAAAAAATCAGGCAGCGATTCATTCAGAAAATTCTAAGTTTAGGGAAAACCGAGCAATAGCCTTTATCTGACAAAATACATTCTGAGAAAATTAATAATCACTGGTTATTTTTAATAATTACCCCTTTTTTCGTAAATGTGCACATTAATCATATTATCTGTATGTACTTACTCGGTATTCCCCACACTGCTTATTTTATTTTTTAGAGCAATTCCTTGGTATTCCGAATACTGTTAGCTTTCCTAATTTATTCTAATCAGATATTATTAATGATAACTCGAAATTATTGTTAATGAAATTAGATAAAAAAGTGAATATGTGAGAATTTTTCTTTTAATAATTAATTTTTTTTTAATTTTTTTAAATTAAAACTCAATACAAATTAAATGAAAAATATTGTTAAAAATATTATGATCTGAGAATTTCTATATCTTTTATACTATTTCTATACCAAATAATGACATTTCAAAATTACCGACCGAAACTTATTACAAACTTTTCACCATTTCATTTATGATGTAAATGATAGTTTAAAGCATGTCGTTTTTATAAAAGTTTAAATATTTATCTTAAAACTTTTCTTAACCAACTTTCTTCTTCGAACTAAAAGATTTTCGAGAATATTTTTTGCATTTTTGACAGAGTAAATAGCCTGGAAGCAAATTAGGATTTCTATTCTATGCAGTTATAACTTCACATAATATCTTATAAATTAAAATGATTATTGCTAAAAACGAGTATGCTAAAAACTACCGGAAAATGATAAAATTTACAGTTTTCTTGCCTCGATGAGAATAACAAAAAACTCAGTAAATTTTTACCTGAGCGTTTCAGGAACGATTTTGCAAAATCAGCAGTAAAATATGATATTATTATAAGTAAATTGTGTCATGATACCTTAAAGCATGTCATAATAACATTAATTCGGTTAAATTTACTTTTCAGTTTTGTGTTTTTGAAAACCAGAATTTCCGTTCAGTGGTTACTATATGAAAAGAAAAATTATCAAATGAATATTTTAAATACCATATATTTTGGTATTAATATTTAATATTATATTTTATTTACCTGAAATGTTATTACCATAAAGTACATTAGTTTTGTTAGAATTTTTTCTCCGTAGGTATTTCTACTACTTCATATCGTAAGCCAAGTAGTGGATTGAGAGAAAAAACATATTGGAAAGGCTTTTAAAGAAAGTAGAAATAATAAATGCATGCTTAGCACATTCATAAATAAATGTAAATGCAATATTGCATTTATTTTAGGCGTACAAGGTTACATAATTGCATTACTGATTAAGTGTGGAGATAGAAGACACTATATCTGAACACTTAATAGGTGATTATTTTTATCAAATATTTATTGTTTTAAAAATATTCCAAAATAAAACAGAGAAACTATTTTTGTTTTCTGTACTGTGAATTTAAAGAATTTTAAGCAGACACTTTTCAAGGATATTTTTAAACATACATTATTTCATTTAAGTGGACAGTAAACCAAAATCTCAAAAATTATTATTATTTTTTAGATTTTGGTGTTATAAACCTAATTTTTTGTGTGTCAGACAGGCTTAACAGCAAAAACATTAGCTAAGACTCAATAATAGGTGACATAAATAATGTAGCAAATTTTAAAAAAAAAATTTTGAATATAATTTACTGAAATGCATTTTTTAAACCTTATTGTGAAAGTTTCTTAAACTGCAATTATTTGAAAAAGAGACTTAGTTTTTTAACGCTTATTATTAGTTTTCTGAAACACTTATAAATTTTTTATTAAATTCTATCAACTAAGTTGGCGCATGATAATTTTATTTCTAAGAAAAAATAGTATTTTAACTATTGTAACTAATCGTGGTTAATTATCGTATTAACTGTGGTAACAATCGTATTTGAAATTAATCTAACTTTTCTGAAAGCCATTGAATCAAAAAAGTTTCTGAAAATTAAAATTAGAAAAAATAACTTTCACGGAAGGGAAATTTTAAACTGCTTGCAATTATAGAATCTAGGATGTATCGATTAATATACATATATATATATATGACTA
>NC_092207.1:93704201-93766705 GCF_043381705.1 Parasteatoda tepidariorum
TATATATATATATATATAGAGAGAGAGAGAGAGAGAGAGAGAGAGAGAATCTACACATTAAATAAAATACTAAAAATAGTTTTAAAAAGTTTTTTTTTTCAACATTTTATCTATCCACTGTTTATTTAAAGCAAATAAGCGCCAGAAAAATTACTAAAAAGTCATTTAAAAAATTATAATCTATTTTTTTCAGAAATTTTGAGGCTTTAAATTAAGCAATTTATGCGAGATAAAAAAAATAATAAAAAAAAATATTCGAAAACCTATTTTCACCGTCATGTAACGGTAAAGGTACTATCACTTTCGTAATATTCATCATTAATTATTATTTTACATCAAGTAGTTCCTCTTTCATTTTTCTCGGCACCATTAAGTAGTCAGAAGCCCCAAGCATCTCCAACGCTTTCCCGAGCACAACGAATTGAAATCATTTTCTTAGACTAAATGGTATTTTTATGCTAATCCATTCTTCCAAAACTACAAGAGACTGTAATATGAAAAAATGTACTTGCAAGCATCCCCTAAAGTGTAAGATGCCACGAAAAATGCTCTCCACAATTTAATCAAAAGCCTTAAAAACTGTCTTGCAGGCAGAAATATGCATGAAAAGAGGGGCACGGCCCATTAACATAAGCACCCTACACGTGGCCTAACGGTGCATACTACAGTTATTGATAGTCACATTTGAGAATGGTAGTGCGGAGTTAGATGATGAATGGTCACGGTATGATCCGCAGTTCCGCAATCCATCACCTTGAATTAGCGTTTACATAGTCCGCAATGTCCGTGTCCTCCTCACTGATGAGCTTCGCTGAGTTAGGCAAAAGTTGAGTTGATTCTGAGTGTGTGAGCTCAGAAAGTGAACTGCGCATAATTGAATCTTTGTCCAGAGTGTCCGGTGTGTCATTTATGAAGGAAATGATGTACTCTATGAATGAATGACTTGCACTTATTGAAATACAGATGTAAACAAGAAAAGAACGGTTCTATTCAGCGATATTTATGTAATTTATAATGTGTTTAATAATGCACTGAGAACAACATAATTACAATGTCACACAAATTAAATTTTAGAAATAAAGTCAAGAATAGAAATAAAATATTAAAGATATTCGGGTATCAGTTTTGCTCGTCAACTGTAATAAGCCTTTAACTTTCTACATACAAGTAGAAAAATTCGAAAATGTAAAATTTATTACTAAAAAGAGAAATGCATGCAATTAACCATAATTTTTAAATGTTCTATTTTTTACGAAATAACTATGTCAACAAAATTGTTTAGTTGAATGATCAATTAGTCAATTATCTACAAGAATAAATAAGATTCAATGCGAAAAAATATATTTTGGTGAGTGAATTCAGTTTTCGGTGATATGCAACTCTGATAAGAAAGTATGCTCAAAACTACCAGAATATGGTAAAATTTACCGTGCTTTTGACTGTATGGAAACATTAAAAAGCTCAGTTATTTTCCTCTTAGCACTTTTGCAGTCATTAACAATAAAATGTGGTTATAGAGGATAAAAATTGGCAACTGTGGTCAAATTTGGTAATATCAACATGAGACATTAGACCTTGGCATAAAAACTATTTCTTCCATTAAATTTTCTTTCAAGTTTTGTATTTCTTAATAAATGGGGGGCAATAAGAACTATACATTTTTAAACTAGAATTGCTGTTAAACCGTTACCGTATGAACCGAAAATTTACCAAATGAATGGTTTAAATACCGTACATTTTTAAGTTTGAAAGACCAGAAATTGCTTTACCATACATACAGTAATTTGACTCGAATTTCTGCTTCCGTGCCAAATTCGACTTTTTCGAAATCGGTCAGGTTAAACCAGGTTTTAATAAAACATTTTTTTAAATGTTTTCTTTTCGTTCACTGAAATATTTATTCATAACATTAAGTTAATTCAGCGAATTTTTTTTCACTTGTTACATGGATTTAAAAATAAGGGATTATTAGCATTTGTGAATTGAATATCTTCGTATGCCTTCCTTTATAAATTGAGTTAGTTGGTCAGATTTAAAAACAGACATCACAAATAAACTTTAATCATATTGTAGTGCAATGCACAAGCTTTATATGTCCATCCCATACAATTGAGGTGCACAATTTATCTGCAATTTATGTTGCAGCATAGGGTCGGATTAAAAAGCTTCTTGTTGTATCTAACAATGTTATTTAATAGATATGAAGACTTAGAATATTTTATACGAGCTGTAAAACTCCTGCTTTAATTATCAATCATAGATAAAGCGATGTTATCTAACAATGAAATTATTTAAAGTAAATTAACGACCAAATAGAAGCTAAGGAATAAAGTCGGTAAGTAAAATTTAAAATTTCTCCACTGGAGAGTTTCAAAATATTATCATTGAAAAATAGTAGCTTAAACTGTCTCTAATTCATATCTACATCTCATGGCGACAGGCAGCAGCTTGTTTTATATTGATTCTGATAAATTGCAGGATTAACGCTGATACGGTTTAACCCACCTACCCTTATATTTTGAACACTTCCCATTAAAATAAAAATATAATATTTTTTAAAAATAAGTAGTCATTATTTGTCTTGACTATTTTATACTTAAGTTGTGATTACTTTAAGTTCGAAACAATGTGCAAAATACTAGCAACTAAAACAGTTATTTAACAAAAGCCTATTTTAGCTTTAACATTTTGAACGTCTCACCATCCAGAACTGTAAAATGAATTTCTACAATTTGCTATTTGTAACATTATTACGATTACGATTTACTATTTGTAACATAGTTTATTAGCTGATGTTTTGAAGAAAAAAAAATTAAGAAATTTTTTACTACCGTAATCTTTCATCTAACATAATCCAAAGATTTTAATTTTACATTTTATTATGGTATCCTTCCATATAGTAAATAAAAACTAGTTAAAATTGAATAAAAATGTATAACTTGAATTTTTGAGACTATGTTAAAAAAATTTTAAAGAAATAACGTGTTTTTTTTGTTGCCATTTCTAATATAAGAATCGGACCTAGACGCAAGGGAACATATTTTTGTAATAACAAATTCTAAAGCTCTTTAGATTTTAAATCTATGCATACTAACTAAAAAAGGGTTGCATAATATCCGTTATAATATTTCATTCATATTAAAAACTTTAATATGATAAAAAATAGTACAGTAAAAATTTACCATGCCATGATTTATAATTATATGTGTTAAATAGGCACTAAAATAGAATAAAATGAGGTCACATCATACTAAGAACTAAATATTGAAAAAACCTAAAATGTTTTACGTTGAAAAAATAACTTCTAGCAATAAATTAAAACAGTGGACTTGATAAAAAAAATTTAAAGTTTCGAAATAACATTTCAAACACACGAATATAGAATCATTTTGCTGACAAACACGAAAATAAAAAGCATTAAACAAAGATATAGTGAAAGATATATTTGTCTTAACCATACATCGACGAATCAGTTGGAAACAATGAGCTAGATAAATTTTCCGTATATTATATATCCGATACCGTCAATATACTTTAGGGAGAGAAAGAAGAATAGGTAGAACATAAAAATACCCATGATTCATTAGTGCTTACTGGAATAGGGCTCACTTTTTTTTTCTTTTTATCGTACATTCTTTGGTTACACATACACACCTCCCTTAATAATCTTTGTTCGTGTTAGAAGACTATAAATCCTTGAGGAAGATTGTTCAGTAATAAAAACTTGCCACTGCCTCGGATTCAGAATACAAAGAAGGTAAAAAAATTCCATTTTCTTTACCCAAGAGTAAGTTATAAAAAATCGTTTGGCTCAGGAAAAAAAAGTATTTTGGAATTCTCCATTTTCTCCTGGATAATGAAGAGATGATAATGTCATATGCAGTCTCGTGACATTTTTGTGTTGTATCTTCTAGTTTTATCGCTGTATTGAAATAAGTGTATTAAGAAGTTTTGTTGTTATTATTGTTTTTTTTTTAAATTTTATTTGTTGATTACGAAAAATTAAGTCGTTAGGAAAAATTCGATTTGAATTTAGTTTTTGGAATCGTTTCAGGTCAAGGTAATTGAGTAAACAACTTTAAATAAAAAAATATATTTCCTTGTCCTTGAAATCAGCGAAAATCAAATTAGAATCTTCGAATCTTAGAGAAAAATTCCAATTTTATCACCCCAGAATAATTTGAAAACGTAGTTTGGCCAAATAAAGCCATATTATTTTGTAGTGGATAATGAAGGAATGATATTGTCATATTGCTGTCTTTGTATATTTGTGAATTTTTTCTCCTAATTTTATCGCTGTATTGAAATGCATTTATTAAAAATCTGTAGTTGTTAAAGATTTTTTTAAATTTTATTTATTTAATATAATGCTTTTAGTTGCTTGAAAAAGTTCAAAAGGGGTTCAGTTTTTTAAGTGCATTTCAAGCAATTTATATAAAAAAAATTAAACTTTTTAAACTGTGTCTTAAAAATCGCATTGAAACTGCGGCAGACTAGAATACACAAATGGCATGGAAAAATACCATCTTTTCTTACCCCAGAATATATTTTTTTTTAAAAAGTAGTTAGTCTCAAATAAAGTATTTCAATTCTCTATTTTGTTATGGATAATGAAAAAAGGATAATGTCGTATACACATGCACATGATATTTATGTATTGTTTCTTCTATTTTTATCATGGCATTGATAAGCGCTTAATCAAAACGTTTTTGTTGCAATAAATGTTTTTTTTTAAATTTTACTTGTTGATTGAAAAATAATTATTACCACAAAGCTATGCATTCTCTTTTGGTTTAATTTTCGGAATGTATTCATGTTAAAGTTAAGTAGCACGCACCACTAAAAAATAATCTTTTTTAAAACTTTTTAATTGCATTTCTGATTGAAAGAGAACGATTTTTAAAATAATGCAAATTACGATTTTTTTTGTCTCCCCAGAAAAAGTTTAAAACAATGTATGGCTCAGAAAAGTAAATTGTGATTCTTTGTTTTGATCTGAGTAATGAAGAGATTAGAATATCGTATGCAGTCTCCATAATATTTTTGTATTGTTTCTTGTAATTTTATCACGACTTTAAATAGCTTTTATTCCAAAAGTTTTCGTGGTAATAATTTTTTTAAAATTTTGCTTGTTGATTGTATATTTGAAAAAAAAATTATCTTTTAATTTAATATCAAGAAAGCATTCATGTTAAAGGAAAGGAGCCCGAACCTCTAAAACATATTCTTTTCAAAAAAATTTTAATTGCATGTTTGATTGCGGGTTTAAAAAATAATGAAAAATACGATTTTTTTTCAGCCCCAATCAAAGTTAAAAAAATTTTATGCCTCAGAAAAGTGAATTTTGAGATTCTTTGTTTTGTTCTGGATAATGAAGAGATTATAATATCATATGCAGTCTCCATGATATTTTTGTGTTATTTCTTCTAATTTTATCACTGTCTGAAATTTTTAAAACGCTATTTAAAACGTTTTATGTTTATTATTATTTCTTTTTAATTTTGTTTCTTGATTAGATGGCTTAGAGCCGATTTGCTGTTATTTTCCGGAGTATAGATTTCGGGAAATGCATAAAAGATAAACAAAAATTTCATTTTCTGATACCTGAAGTAAATTTCAAAAAACCATTTTGATAAGAAAAAAGTGTTTTTTTTTTAAAATTCTCTGCTTTTCTGGTTATTTAAGGTGAATTATTGAAGGTTGATTATCATGTTTTGAGACGATTTGATATTATTTTCCAGACTATATTCAAGTCAAGGCTCAGGAAGAACTTTCAAATTGCGTTTTCAAAGTCAACATCAAACTGCTGAGGATTTCAAATGCATAGAAGATAAACAAAAATTCTATTTTTTGTAACCCTAAGGAAATTTTGAAAAACCGTTTTGTTTAGAAAAAAAAGTTTTTTTTTCTGGTTATTGAAAAGAAGACAACATATGCTGGTTCCGGCTACTTTTTGTATTGTTTCTTTCATTTCATCACTGTGGTGAAATAAGAGTCGTAAGAAGCGTTTGTGGTTATTAATGAATTTTATTTCTTTGTTTATTAGGTAGTTTAAAGCCATTCGGGAAAAAAATTATACGTTTCTTATTTCCAGATTTTTCACAGCTTAACGTTAATGATCTACCAATTTTGATAAATAAATGCTTTTAGCTTCTGTTCAATTATTGCTCTTAAGCGAAATTTCCTAGCATTGGTTATCGACATTTAAGCTTATATTAAAATTTAGCTAATATTTTTTTTCCAAATAATGCAACAATAAAAGAAAATTTAGATTTCCGAAAATTTTTGAGCCAAAAACCGTTTAATTTCTTGACTTCGAATATAAAGTTCTATATTTTATGAATGAAAATGATAGTTTAAATATTAGAGCTATTTTACAGCGCTAATTTCCTGAGAAAGATTTCTTAGTAATAAAAATTTGCCACTGCTGTGGATTTAGAATGACGAAGATTTTTAATGATAACCAAAAAAGGAACGTCATTTTGTTTTTCCCGTAGTGAGTTTAGTTTTTAAGCATCGTCCTCCTAATAAAAATATAAATTTTTTCCGGATAGTGAATAGATCATTATGCCATATGCATTCTCTTGCTAGTTTCTTTCACCGTTGCTATTGGGATTAAATAATATTTATTGCTACGCTTTTTTTTTATTAATTTTTTTTTTGTTTCTTAGGAAGGAAAATTTAATTGCTTTCATAAGTATAAAACAAACAGCTTTTTAAACTACATGACAGCGTAATATAATCAAAAGTGTTGAGACTTTTTGAACAAAAGCACTGCTTAGTTTCTAAAATTATGAAATTGCAAAATACAAATATTAACACTATTTCACAATGATACTTTATAGCACTTTAAATTGAAATTTCAACCCTTTGACGCAGATTGAATTTATAAATATCTTACTCTGACGTTTTAATTGAAAGCAAAAATTCACTCTAATATTTTTTAATTATGAAAAATCAGTCTAATAGCACTTTAAATTGAAATTTTAACCCTTTGACGCAAATTGAATTTATAAATATCTCTTTCTGACGTTTTAATTGCAAGCAAAAATTCACTCTAATATTTTTTTAATTATGAAAAATCAGTCTAATAGCACTTTAAATTGAAATTTTAACCCTTTGTCGCAGATTGAATTTATAAATATCTTACTCTGACATTTTAATTGCAAGCAAAAATTCACTCTAATATTTTTTTAATTATGAAAAATCAGTCTAATAACACTTTAAATTGAAATTTTAACCCTTTGACGCAGATTGAATTTATAAATATCTTTCTCTGACGTTCTAATCGCAAGCAAAAATTCACTCTAATATTTTTTTAATTATGAAAAATCAGTCTAATAGTTACAAAAAAGAACTATTGTTTTATCAAAATTATATTTGTTCTGAAATATAAAAAAAATTCAAAAAAAGTTTGCATTTTTTTGTTTGTTCATATTCTGAAATTTAACAATGATTGATTAAGTAAATTAAAAAAATTTAAGTGATGAGCAACTTTTTTTCTTAGATCTAAATAGTTAAAAATAAGCACAAATTTAAAAAAATTTTGTTTGGATGTGCGCAGTGCATGGAAGAAGCATAGAAAGGCACCAATGTTTCACTGTATTTTATAGCCATAAATTATTAAAATGCTAAATATAACTATTTTATTTGTTCTGATCTAAATTAATACAAAGTAATGAAGAAAGTATGAAAAATATGCTTAATAAAAATTCTGCGTCAAAATGTTAAAGGCCTGGTTTCTTAGGACAGGACGCCGTCAGCTGGAAATCAGCGCTAACCTCTGATTGGTCCATTTGTGAGTTTGATAGTATACGTCATCGAACGCTCATCTTGAACTACAATTGCCGTATATATATATATATNTGAACAAAAGCACTGCTTAGTTTCTAAAATTATGAAATTGCAAAATACAAATATTAACACTATTTCACAATGATACTTTATAGCACTTTAAATTGAAATTTTAACCCTTTGACGCAGATTGAATTTATAAATATCTCTTTCTGACGTTTTAATTGCAAGCAAAAATTCACTCTAATATTTTTTTAATTATGAAAAATCAGTCTAATAGTTACAAAAAAGAACTATTGTTTTATCAAAATTATATTTGTTCTGAAATATAAAAAAATTCAAAAAAAGTTTGAATTTTTTTGTTTGTTCATATTCTAAAATTTAACAATGATTGATTATGTAAATTTAAAAAATTTAAATGATGAACAACTTTTTTTCTTAGATCTAAATAATTAAAAATAAGCGCAAATTTAAAAAAAAATTGTTTCGAAGTGCGCAGTGCATGGAAGAAGCATAGAAAGGCACCAATGTTTCATTACACCAATGTTTCACTGCATTTTATAACCATAAATTATTAAAATGCTAAACATAACTATTTAATTTGTTCTGACCTAAATTAATATAATGAAGAAAGTATGAAAAATATGTTTAATAAAAATTCTGCGTCAAAATGTTAACAATAATCGCAGAAGCCTTCAGAAGCTCCTCTTAATTTCTCCTAATACGTTTTTAAACAAAATTATTACTGCCCACAAGTTTTGGAAAATTAGTTTCAGCGCATACTGTTAAATATATACATTGATTCAACAAAACTAATACGATTTCAAAATTTTAAACTAATAAATTTTCGCCTACTATTAAAACTTAAACATTTATTACAGAATTCAATATCAATTGTTACAACGCATCACGGAATGCCTCAGAGCCTCCTCCATATTTCTCATGATTCTGTTATCTCAAGGTAATTAGAATAACTACTGAGGATACAGCAAATATCCCACATGCGGAAACTGAGGGAGACTATAGGACACTGACCAATTAAAGGATTTACTGATTGATTATAATGAGACACTAACTATGAATCTAGGGGTTTCAGTAATAACTGAAGCTTATATATATTTAGGATGTTATTATAAAAACTTGATTTGTATATCTTTCAAGTTTTTTTTACCAAATTATAGTAATTAAATTAATCAAGCAATTATACAATTATACATTTTAATCCAGAAATTTAAAACATATCTTTCTGTTTATAGAACACTATAGATATATTATTCCACAATCAGTACTGACCATCAGTTTATTATGCAATCATTGAATATTGCTATTATTGTTTCAAATTATTGCTAAATTTTCAAAAAATACAGCTTAAGCACCCAATGAAATATATGACGCAGAAGGTATTTAATACATACATGAAAGGATTCTTTTTTTTTCTAATCAAAATCATATTTTTAACTTTCAAAAAAGAGCATTTTTTTGTTTTGTTTTCGAAAACACGCGGACAACAGTTAAAAAAAATTTTTTATAGAAATGCGAAGACAATTTTTTTGAAAATATTATTGTTATTTTTATAATTACTTCATATTTTTTAAATCAATTTTCGAAATTCAAATCTTCTAAAATTGAGGCTGGTCATGTGGAGCTTTTTCCTAGTAAATAAATAAGAATACATAAAATCTACTCGGAAAAAACAATTCAAGTAAGATTATCGTACTATTTGAAAAGCAGTATTTCTGTAAAAAAAATAGAATTTTGGTTAATTAAATTAAGTTGTAATAAAGTTATAATGAATTCAAACAATTCTCTTAATAATGCTTTCCGCTAAAGTGGTAATGGTTTACTGGAAATTCTTATGATCACATATCTATTAAAAAAATACAAAACTTAAAAGTAACACTGTAAATTGTTTTCATGACATGCTCATGATAAGAAGATCAAATTTTATTACACATGAAATTATATTTTATTGTTTATTTTACCAAAATCATTATAAAATGCTTTGGTAAAACAAAAAGAGCTTTTATGTGTTCCCAAAGAAACAAAAACGTGGTTCATATTATCATAATTCTGGTAGTTTTAACCATACTTTTTTCCTTTGCTTACTGTCGTATCAAAATAAACTCAATTAAATACGTATTATTAGAATCTTCTAAACTTGTATATATCTTCAACGTCATGTTATGTACAATATTATACATTTCAACAGTACCTTCATCGCAACTGCTTCTGTTTTAAGTCAGCAATACTTTCATGACAATTACACTGAGAGAATTATTCTTCACTGTTTCTCTATTCAAATCTCTGCTTCGAAGAGACAATGAATATGAGACTTGCTAAAGTAATTTANCCTTCATCGCAACTGCTTCTGTTTTAAGTCAGCAATACTTTCATGACAATTACACTGATAGAATTATTCATTACTGTTTCTCTATTCAAATCTCTGCTTCGAAGAGACAATGAATATGAGACTTGCTACAGTAATTTAATATTTTTTTGATTCAGATTCATGTGGCATTAAACTATCGCTCTCCAAGATGATATTTTTCATTTGACAGCCTGCAATTTTAGGATAGATTTATTCATAAGAGATCATTATGTTTATCTTCATAACTCACTAAAACTAGTTACTCTTGTGAGTAGCTTTCATTTTTGGGAGTGTGAATGCTTGCATTAAAATGTTTGACTATAGTTTCCAGCTGGAGAACTTGAATTTTCACAGGAGCTCCATACGTAAAGACGATATACTGTTTATTACATCATTACCTTCGTTCATTATGTTTATCAACATCACTCTAGAGTTACTATTTTTCTTCATTTTTAAGGGGAAATTTTAAGCACTTTGTGACTAACTAGAGCAGGGATGGCGAACCAGTGGCACGCATGCCACTTATGGCACGCGGCGCAATATTTTGGACACGCCACCGATCACAAAGTTTACTATGAAGCATATTAACTATTCAATTAAAATTCACACAAAAAAGAACTATTGATGCCAAAAAAGCAATTACTAACCACAAAAAAACAAGCGAACAATAAATAACTAGCAAAAAAAAATTAACAGTTCAGCTTAAACTAACATCTTATAACCCTAATATAAATTATTTGTGTCCCGCAGTGGACTGATCGTTAGGACGCGGTTCCCAGCAGATCACCGAAGTCAAGCATCACTGGCTGCGGTCAGTGTGCGGGTGGGTGACCACTTGGATCAGTCTGCGTAGGGACCGAGGGTGTGCGGTATTGGTCCTCGTTAAACTGTGCTACCGTAAAGTGCTCGACTTCGCGCGCAGGTCGTCGGGCTACCGAAGCGGGGGTGCCATCCCCTCTGCAGAGGATCAAAATTGTGATGGCATGTCTTCGGATCATCCTCAGGGATGTTTCCCAGACCGTCGCCAATAGCCCATTGTGCAGCTCTAGTGCGACGTAAATGAACTACGACGACGACTACGACGATAAATTATTTGTCATCTAATCTGCAACAACAGAAGTCACACTGATGTTACTTTAAGTTGTATTACGTGTATAACTGAGACATTGCAAAAATTGAGAATTGCATTTTTTCGTAGTAAAAAAAAAAGAGTTTTGAGTTGATAGTATTTAGTATTATTATTTAACGAAGTCAAAACTATTTGTCGGCACGTCTATGGCCTCATAAAAATATATTTTAGAAAAAATGGCACGTTGGTGCATGAAGGTTCGCCAACCCTGAACTAGAGAATTTAAATCATCACTGAAGTTCTGTCGGTATTGGCGATGTACTATGCAATACGTCATTCTCTAAATCGATATATTTATTGATATATCCTTCACTAATTACCACTTTTTAATAATATCACTTTCATTTACGTGAGTGACGATGCTTGCAATCAGAATTTATACCATTTAGATAGAGCACTCGAATCTTTAACAATGTTCCATGCGTAAATGTGATGCAGTTTTTCTGGTTTCAGATAAATAATTTATCATATGCGCGACCAAATCAAATTCTGATATCAAGTCAAATGTTCGACTAATTAGAATGCTCAAATCTCATCTGGAGCTATATGTCTGATAACAACATAAATTTCATTTTTAGATCACTGCAAGCAAACTATATCGCAATGATACAACCCTCAGGAAATCTATCATCAATCGAAATTTCAACCACTTCCAGACACAAACAAGTTAACAGACATTATATAAAAGCGAAGAAAATAATGGAAGAGTTTTGAAACAGCGTATTTCAAGTAGCCCGAAAAGGAGAAAATAGTTTATTTTTTACCAGACCTAAAACAAAAGTATGCATTACTTATGTAATAAACAACCAACCATCACCACAGAAAACTTCATTATATTCCATTACCACAGAAAATTCTCCTTGCGTTTTTCTTAAGTTTTAGAGCCTCACGCTTTCATTTTAAACCTGACGAAAGAACATTTTCTAGTTTATATTTATCTTCTTTTTTTAAAATTTTCATTTTATTTTATTTCAATCAGGTCACAGAAATAAATAATTAATTGATGGCATGCATAATGAAATAATGAATAATTCATGGTGATCACATTTTATTTTATTTAAATCACAAGAACAATTGATTGATGATGGATTGATTGATGGCACGCACAATAAAATACTGAATAATTGATGGTGATGACATTTTATTTAATCTCAATCAAATCACAAGAATAATTAACTAACTGATGATAGTATGAACTGATGGCATGCATAATAAAATAATGAATAATGGATGGTGATGACCAAAATTTTGTATTTAAGGTATGTATTTTCTACAGTTTAATCAGTTTTAAAGACAGGAATAATTTTATTACAATTATACTGATTAAGTTATTCATCACTATTCCTCTATTCAAGACAACTACTTCTACGAAGACATTGTTGGTTTAATGCAGTATTTATTCGCTTCAGAAACATGGTGCATTAACTATCACTTTCTAAGTACATAAGTCTCCATTCGTCATTCCAGCGCTTTAAGGATACATTTATTCATAAGAGACCATTATGTTTATCGGCATCACGTTAGTGATGTCTCATGGGCGGCTTCATGATAGCATTCATCCTTTACTAATGATTTGCAAGTGGTTTGATCTTACTTACCTAAGAAGACATCTTTCTTTGTGGAATCTTGCCTTATCATGTTATCTGGTGGAAGAAAAACATTGTTGTTTAATCATTGTTCTTTAACATGGTATTTTTTCTTCTGTGGATTTGATTAAGGCTTGTATAAATTGTGCTTATTAGTCTTGAAATAAAAGATAGGAACAAATCGTGATATTCTTATTGTATATATTTTTTGTCATACGCGGAGAAAAAAATTCTGGTAGAATTACCATACTTTACGTTGATGACATTTCTGGTTGGAAACAACAACAAATTTCTGGTTAAAAAAAATCGAAAAATATAAGGTATTTAAGCCATTCAATAGGAACTTTTTCTGCTTGTATGGTAATGGCTTACCGGAAATTCTTGTTCTTAAAATTATAGTTTTTGTTACCAAACATTTAGTAAGAAATACGAATTTGAAGAGTAAATTTAACCGAATGGTTTTTCGTCATATGTGTTAAGGTATCATGATAAAATTGCCAAAATTTACCACTTTTACCAAATTTTTTCACACATTAAAAAAGCCATATTTAATTGTTAATTTTATTAAATCATTACCGCAGCACTTCTGAAAAAAACTACCAAGATTTTTTGTGTTTCCGCTGAGCAAGAAATATGGTATAT
The DNA here is from genome assembly GCF_043381705.1 of Parasteatoda tepidariorum. Lineage (NCBI taxonomy): Eukaryota > Metazoa > Arthropoda > Arachnida > Araneae > Theridiidae > Parasteatoda > Parasteatoda tepidariorum. Next base: position 93,717,721 of record NC_092207.1, read on the forward strand.
TTCACCATATTCTGGTAGTTTTGACCTTTTCTTCTCAGTGCAATTTGAAGCAACCGCTTCTTATAGGAAATCAATAAAGACAATAATATTCAAACATTTATATTAATTGAAATATTCAATACAATTCAAATATTCAATGTTGTCATAATAATCAATATTGTACAAATTAAAGGACTTTGCAGGGTCTTCGTAAAGGTCATGTAGGCTATTTCGTAATGATATCCTAATGCAGCTAGAAATATAGCAAAAAAAGTGTTTTACAATTTCGCTTATAAATTTGGAGGAATAATTTGGTCACTTTTAGTATTTTTAATGGTTTATTAATCTGAAGTAATCATTAACATTAATTAATATACTTTTGTGTAGATCCTTTTAATTTTTAAATTACTAGGGTCATGGTTGGCTGGTTATCAATGCGGTTAAATCCAAATGTTTTCCGGTTGAAAAAAAAATCTCTCTTTTTTTTAAAATCTTTATAAAAATTTAATTTTTTATCAGTTATGTTTTTTGTTAGTTTCAGTTTGAATAGTAGAGACAAATGAAAAATTTTCTCATAAAAATTTTCCAATTTTATGTTTAACTTCTAATGGCAATTTACTTTCTTAAAATAGAAATTGATAAATGAGTTTTAAATGCTTAGATATCATATTTCTGAATATTTTTATTGATATATTTTTTTGCATTTTCTGAATCATTATGTCCTTCTCTGAATTGTTCGATCCGTCTTCTCTGAATTGTCCGAAACGTTTGTAAGCCTTAATTGAGCACAGAAGCCAGCAAATGTATGTGATTCCGATGCATAAATTAGTGTGTAGTTGTTGTTTAATCAATCTGTTTTGTCTTTAAAATGAAGAGTGTTGGAAAATCAAAGTCATGTGGATTAGATGCTATACAATACTTTATTTTTCTGTTATAACGCCAATCCAGAAATAGATAATTTATTGACTCTGAGATAATCGATTGACAATCCAAATTTGAAATAATTGACACTGAAATAATCGGTTGACCATCAAAATTTCAAATACACGCAGTAAGTATTTGAAATATTTATTGATTCAGGTTCAATTTCAAATTGGCACTAAATATTTATTGATAATTTAGTACTTAAATTAATGCGTAAATAATAAACAGTAAACTTTCTATTAATATATATTTACTCAAACTGTCGATTGTTCAAATACACGGCTCTAATAAATCTGTTTTTACCAGTATGACTAGCATATGATTATTTAGTAATGTACAAAAAAAGAGATAAAGCCTGTAATCGATTAATAGAACAAAATTCTTACTCTGTGAATTTTTAGGTGTTCTCTCAAATCAGTTCTTTTATATTTTTTTATTTAAAAAAATTCATAATTATTGTGAACAAGTTTAGAGACCTGTTAAAAAAAGAGTCTCAGCAATTTCCCCATCCATTCAGTAAAAAACTTGGAGGAAAAATAATCTGCAGGTTCAATTTTTGTAAAATAGAGTTTCTGTAGTTCTCCTATATAAAATTTAAGAACAAATATCAAAATAGTCAAATGTATGGTATTAAAATTATTTAAATAATACATTTTAAAATTATTTTAGTTGATAATATTCTTTTTATGGATAAATAGAAATAGTTTTAAAAAAATCGTACTGAACTATAGAGCATTTCATTTTCATAGAATGCACCACAAAATTTTAATAAAAATTACTGCTTGAAGACCTTTACTAAACTTTTGAAAAATAGGTTCACGAAACAACCTTAAACTTGGCTCTTCAACAAAATGCTTACACCGTAAATGATAGAGCTCCAAGCCCAAGCTCCTTGTTTCAAAAGCCTTATTTTTTGACTCAACTACCAACATACTTTCCCATCATTATCAGCTCCATTTTTCTCGTCAAATATCCAAGTAAATGCAACATTTCGGAGGAAACATCAGCTACGTGCTGTTTCGAAAAACCATTTTTAAGCTCCATTCTCGCCAAAGGCTTTACGTGAAAAGAAATGCTTCTGATTCTATATGTAAAATCGCCATCCCCCCATTCAAAAATTCAGATTTATTCGTAGTTTTCCACCCACTACACCCTCAACCACTGAAGCAGATAGTTTTACCCCCTCATCTTTTGGAAAAAGAGAATAAAACGAGAGTATATGTAAAAGCGTAACGTCAACAAAGAAAAGATCTGGTTGGTATAAGAGCTGAGATTTCTTCTTTTTGTTTGTTTGCAAAGCAAAAGATACATCTGTATTCTTAAAGAATATAGAAGAGATGAGAGCTATTCTTTAAGAGTGTGCAGCTGGGAAAAAAACATGTTGTTCCGTTCATGATATTGCAGCTTCAAACAGGGAAATATAACAAAGAAACATATTTCAATCTCTACTCACAGGAAAATACTATTTTTCTCTGAAACAAGTATGATGTTATCTTCTAATGCCCCTATTTGTGAACTAACTATAAATTTAGTTTTGATTTTTCGATGGTATATTACCGGCATTGAATGCAGCAAAAACATATGTTTATGTTCTTGCATTTTCAGGAGAGTTTTCAATAAATTTTCGCTATAAACTTTTCTTTGGAATATTGTTAATAAAATGCTAGTAAATGCATGAATGATACCTAGAAAATTATTTTTGGATTGATTGCTAAAATGAGCTGAAAAGTAATGGTTTTTTTTATTGTGCCCTTTTTTTAATGAAATCTTTATTTAAAAACAATAAAGACAAATAATTAGATCAAATAAATGCCTTTTTTGTCAAATATTTATGGAAAAGACCTACGGTCCGGGATAGCCTGGTTAATAGAGCGCTGGACCCATGCCCAAAGATAGTGAGTTCGATCACCGCCAGCCAAAGACATTTCATGAATAAATGGCAGACTGGTGCACTGTAAACTTGTAGGGTCACAAAGCCCTCTATGTTTCCATAACAAATAGTACCTCTGGGGAGGGGACTGAATTGGTGATAGATCATTCTCTGATTCGGGTCAAAACAACGATCAGTGGATGAATGACTCCACTCTATAAACGAGCTGTGACGTGTCTTTAGCTGAAGTCATACTCTTGGTCATAGATGGCGCCACTGAAAAAGAAGAAATCCACTCCTGCTTTAAATTCGCTTGGTTTCAACCAGTAGGATTGCTATTATTGGCAATTGACATTGGAAACAACAACAGAAAATACCTTTTTAACATTTGCATCAACGTTTAATAATTTACTAAAATGTATTTCTACCGAATTCGTTCTTGCATTTCACCTTTCTACGCTATCACAATTACTTACTTTTATTGGCTTTTCTCTTTATTTTGTAAGGCTATTTTAAAACATTTTTTAGCATTTCTGATATATAATATTTAGTTAAAAAGTTTCTGTTCATTAGCATTTCTTGTGGTTCATTGTCTATGAATACCTAGAAAGAAGTAAAGTAGTTACACAAATGGCCATTGTGGGCCAAGGAGATCATGGAAGTTAAGACTCCACAATTTCGTGCCCAACGGCATGGTTGTGGCTATGAGGTCCGTATTGAATACAGATCACCTTTACTTTATTGACAGGCTGTACCCACCGATCTGAAATTAAAAGAACTTTAAAATGCTGCTGGGGATCAAACTGCCGTTTTTTACGATAACAGTTCAATACCTTTACCACTGAGCCATCGCAGCTCAGAAAGAAGATAAAAATTGGTTTCATAAATTTACTCTACCAGCACATTTTTTAGGCTTGTTTATGTCATTAAAAATTTCTAAGTTACAAATCTCAATTTTATTTACAAATTTCTTATTACAAATATTTTACACTCCTATGAATTTCTGTAAAAATTAGTGGATTCATTTATACGCCAGCTCTTTTTCATGAGGGAAAAAAAGCAGTGCCCGTAATTGTAAAGATCTTGACCAAATTTGGTAGTGTTTACCATTAAATTAAATGACTAATTCGTTAAATCTAACTTTATTCCGGGTTGCAAACCCTCTTCCTTGGAAGTCACTGAATCAAGTTATGGACTTAATCCCGGGTTCGACCAAATAACACATCTATCTCATAGCTTAACGTTTATTTCAATGGTAAAGAAAATTCGAATTCTACGCGAGCGTGAAATTTCTTTTCTTCATTTATTATCCATAACTTGTAATTAGGCTTATAAATAATCTGTATAATTTAATATCAAACCTAAATAGAGCTTAAAAATGCAATATCGCTCATTATTTATTATGTGTAAAACTAATACGCTACATAATATAAAACAATATCTTAAAATTTGCTTTAAGAAAGTAGTTTACAGGAAAAATAAACTAATCTTCTTCGAATGCATGAATATAAAAATTAGATTGCATATAGTATTTTAGATGATAAAACAGGCTTCTGCATTAAATAAAGTGACCCTATTCGCTTAATGCATACATACGCATTTCTGAACAAAATCTTTTTATTCATCATATTAGCGTAATGATACAGCGTCTATCGTATAATATTTCTTTCAGAGAAAAAAAAATCATCTTAAAGTATTATTACTTAAATGGTATGATTATGTTTCCAAATCATCTAAAAGATTCTTTGGATTCCAATATTACCCTACTTACAAATTGAATTTTTCTTTCATTTCCTTTCGAATTTGCATAGATTACGTTGAAAGAGAAATCAGAATTGTTTTATGACAAAGTTGAAGATATTTTGAAATTAGGTTATCATAATGCGAATCAAATTTTCTCAGCAGTTTCTTTTTTCCGAGTAATATATTTTTAATATAGTCTTGATAATTGTTTAGTTAACCCATGTGGATGCGCTCTATTTTTATTGTAGGCCGATCCTTGCTATCCACTTTGAGTCAAATCATTTTCTTTTTTAATAAAACACGAAGAAACTTTTTCGTCAATGAAATAAAACAAGTACTAGTTAAAAAATAAGTTTGGAGAATTTAGTACACGCAAAAGTCGATTTTCGTCAGTTTCTTTCTTTCAGGTTAGTCTTTAGATTTTGTTAAACAATTTCTTTGCTGATTACTATAATAAACCAAGAAATAAATTGTTTTTTCCTCAATTGATATTACTAAAAGTGCGCGTTACACATTTAATTCATAAAACTGGGTATTCAATTTTTTGTTAAATTTATGCACTGTGAAAAAAGGTTTTCCAGAATTGAGCAAAAATGCGTCAAGAAAAGTAAATAATAGTCTAATTTGAAATCCCCATGTTTTCAAAATTGAAATACAGTAGGAAACCGATTATCCGGAACGATCCGGACCATCGCTATTCCAGATAACTGATTTTTCCGCTTTTCTGAATCGCTACAAAAAGCCGTTTTTTTTCATTGTTAAACCAACTAAAAAAACACTTTTTGGAAATAATCTTAAAAAGAAGAAAAAACGATGAAGTTATACACTAATGATTATTTTCAAAATGATGGTAAGGTAAACATCGTTCAAAAAAGAAAGAACAATCCTAAAATCTTATGAGGAAAAAAAAATTTTTTTTTAAAAAATGGCGGGAAAATTTATCGAATTTTGTTCCGGTTTTTTGATTTTCCGGTTTTCTGATTTCCGGATAACGGGTTCTGTACTGTAGTATATACTCATTTTTGGCAAAATTCGTAATCTCAAATGTGAAAAGAAGGGATACTCATTGGCTGCTGGCATAATTCGAAACAAGGACCTCCTTGTTTGTAGTAGAATGCTCCAATCACCATAATTGTACGACCCCTTCCAGAAAGATTTAGGATATCTTACATAGTGGCAGCTGCATTGATATATAAATTTCCAATTTCAATGGTACAAAGGGTTGCAATTTGGAAAATTTGTTCACAATAGCTTAATCAAGATATCTAAAATTTTAATTACAATTTTCGCATCATCCTAAAAACTTTAAAAAAAATTAATTGCCTAAACCGTCCTCATTCCCTCTGGACTGTGTTATACAACTATGGTTGTTCTAGTTTCTTGTTACGTCAGAGGTTCGAATCCTACCGGTAACCATCAACTAACATCTCTTTCATGTACGTCTCCCTTCACATGTGGGTGCTTCATTAGTAAGTCTTACTCTCTGTACTCTTGAATTGTGTTTGCATGTCATTAATTTTTCATTGCACGTGCGTTAAAAGATAGAACTCTAAAAATGGTGTCTTCTTTACTCTTAAATGTACAATAGAAAAAATTTACACTTATTTTACATCTGAATGAGTCAAATTTCAAATTCAAAACACACTCGACGTTATTATAAGATTTAAAAATAATTAATATCTTGATACATATTCACGAAAGAGAAACAATTCAAAATAAAGATCTATTTATCTTTTTTATGTTTTAAAATAATAGCAAAAAAGTGCTTCAGATCATCTCCATAAATACAAAACCTAACAACCAGTAACCATATCATAAGCAAATGCTTTAAATAATTGGCTTTATGAACGAGAAAAGGGATAAAAAATAAAATGCGAAGCGCAAAATTGCACAAATTTTTCCGATTTTGCTAGATGGGAAACAGGTTTTTAATGGGACTAGACTAAAGCAGTCATTAGCGTTAAAATTATTATAACACCGCTTTGGCGATATTCAGGAGTCGGATATTAAGTTCTTCTCCAGTTTTAATGGCAGTTAGCCGAAGCTTTTGCGGCTAATTGCTGCAATATGTTTCAGTTTAATCAGCCTATTTTCCAGTGGTTTTATGATAGTATCAGTTGCAATTATTTTCTAGTTATTTAGTATGGAAATGGTCTGTTACATATTAAAGGAATAAAGTATTCAGTTTATTCAGTTTTGCAAATAAAGAACTGTATTCTAACTGTTTTCTGGAAAGGATTTGAGTTAATTTAATTTGTGTTTGATGCTTCGAAGTTTATTTATTCGCAGAAGATTTATTACCATTATCAAAAATAATCTGACTAGTGTATTCTGAAGCGGAATGTCTTTTGATAATGTTTGATACAATTACTAAAATGTAATGTTTTCGTAAATCTACAAGTGATCTTCTTGAATTTTGTTTCTTCTTTTATATGGAACTATTAAAGTATCAATCACTTAAATATGCCTATTATTTATTTAATATTTATTTTAATCCTTTGAATAGTTTGAATGAATATATTTAATGTTATATTTATTGTAAGCTATGGTTTTTAAAAATAATTTTTAATTATTACAGTCTATGTGAACTCTAGGAAAATGAATCACAATCAGATTATATGCAATATACATGTAATTATTTAAAACTATTATTGTTCTGTCTACACATTATAGAATCAAGTAATTGACTATTTATGCATTAATTTATATATCTATATATCGTTGATTATTTAAATATGTCTCTTAATTTCGTAGATTAATTTTAAAATTTTTAAATATCTATAATTTATTTTAACGATATATGAGCTTTGTTTTTTTTTTAATAATACGCTTTTAAACAATCAAATCAAACAAAAGCTTTAGTAGAATTATATCAGCTGATACTTAAAGAATTCACAAGTAAGTGTTTTAAACTAGAGAAAAGAAAAGATAGATTTCTTAACTTATCAATTAATTCACACCTAAAAATTATGAGAGGATAAGCAATAACTTTTCTCCATTAAAAGTAATTTTTCTATTTTATTTTTAATTTTTAGAATCGTGAAATATTATTCTTAATNAGGATTGGAGTTAATTTAATTTGTGTTTGATGCTTCGAAGTTTATTTATTCGCAGAATATTTATTACCATTATCAAAAATAATCTGAGTAGTGTATTCTGAAACGGAATGTCTTTTGATAATGTTTGATACAATTACTAAAATGTAATGTTTTCGTAAATCTACAAGTGATCTTCTTGAATTTTGTTTCTTCTTTTATATGGAACTATTAAAGTATCAATCACTTAAAAATGCCTATTTTCTTCGTAATTTTTATTTTAATCCTTTGAATAGTTTAGATGAGTATATTTTAGTGCTATATTTCTTTTATGGCAAGCTTTGGTTTTAAAAAATATTTTTTAATTATCACGGATCACATGAATCGCAATCAGATTATATACAACATACATATAATTATTTAAAACTATTATTGTGCTGTCTACCCATTATAGAATCAAGCAATTGACTATTTATGTATTAATTTATATATCTATATATCGTTGATTATTCAAATATGTTCAAATATATCGTTGATTATTCAACAACAACTTTAGCTAATAGTAAAAAACATGACTGAATTTATCAAGGATAATTTTGGTGTTATTTTTGTTTGAGTTGACAGCGTACACTTTTCCTATTCGTTCTCGCACTCGTTTGCAAGGTTGGAGCTTGTGATTAAGAAAAAAATCAATGAATTAGTATATCATATAATCAATAAGCTAGCCAGTGAATCCGGGATTAGTGAATGGACAAATTACTCAATTGTCGACTTAATGAATGGGTTTATAAGTTAAATACTTAATAAACAGATCAGATATTAAATCCATATTCAAATAAGATAATTAGATAATCAGTGAATCAGCAAATAGATGAGGTAGCTGTGCAGTGATAAGCAATGTAAGTAAATGAGCGCGAATTAGCGAATCAGTAAATTGGCATATTAGAGAATCAGCTAACTAATTAACAGGCTTGCAGGCTATTAATTTTTGTCATATATGTTAATTACTTAATAAGTGAATCTGTTTGTGAGTGAGCGAAAAAATGTTTATAAGCGAATCAACTTGAGGTATGGGATTTAAAAACTGCAATTGCTCTTGTTCTTTTACAAAATTAATAGTATGCAAGAATTTTCTTAGTATGAATCAACAAGGTCCTAATCTCAATGAAACTAATGAATAATTATTTAAATCAGATACCTAGCTAAAATTATTTATTACTTGCGTCGCACGGATCTTGAAACATCAATACAGTTCACCTGAATAACTTTCAAAAGTTTCGCTACAACCACTTTAATTAATGGAAAACAGAGATGAATTCCATCGGGCTAATTTCAATTCTTCCTTTTTGGTGTCATTTTTGCGAGAGTTGACATCATGCAGTCTACGTACTCACCCGATCTCTCACCACCCTTGAGGCTGTAGATTGTTCAGCGAGGTAGAAATCGAAATACAAGAGGAAATATAAGGGGGGGTGGGGTTGGTGGCGAAAGGGAACACCGTAAACATGATAGCTGGAAAACTTTTCCGGTGAAAAGAAAAATGCACTCACATATTTTTCTGGGAAAGAATGAAAATTTTTGAGAGAAAATTGTCTTGAAGTAGAGGGCGATGCATTTTTCATCTGCACACCTGCGNGCGAACAAATAACTTGTTTTCATAAACATATTCGCTAACATAATACATAAATAGCTAAAATGACGATTAGAGATGGAGTACTGAAAGTTTTTGAAAGGGCCTCTGCCAAAAATTTTTGCCCCAGGGCCCCGAGGGGTGAAGTTACGGCACTGATTACTTCCTACTACTTCTACAGAGAAAAGGCTCACATCGCAGTCTAGTTTTTACTACTCGTCAAACTAATATGTATCTGGTATAAAAATATTATATTTTGATATTTAAAAAAAGAGAAACACTGCGAATTTTAATACTTGTTTGACATTTGCGGTGTTGATTATTTTTATTTTAGATATCGATAACTCATTATCACACGATTGTTTACTTGCTCTTTTGGAAAAATCTTCAGAAAATATTTATATTTTTAAACTAGGTTGAATTCTTTATAAATAAATATTAAATTAATGGTTTTTACTTGCTTATTCGAAAAATATGCTTCGCTTCTTTTCTGCAAAAATATTAATAGGGTTTTTTTTAATAATAATAATGCAAATTTTTCAAGTATTAATATTTTTTTTTCAGAAATAATTTAGTTGTATTTATAATAATTTTATTATAAATATTTATTATAAATATTATTATATATAAAATTTTAGTTGTATTTATAATAATGTTAATAATTTTTATATGTGTTCACTCGAATAGTGCAACATGTTATATTTAAAACCATAGTTGATTTTGCCACTTATGTTTATAAATATTTTCATTGTAATTTATTGAAAATAGAATAGGAAAAGTACTCGTTATTTTATTGTTTTAGATAGGTAATTATATGACAATAGTAATTTTTTCTTCGTTGAGAAAAAAAATTATGGTGAAAACAACCAGAATATATTTACCTTGTTTTAAGCACAATGAAAAAAAAAAAACCCAAATAACTCCGTAATTTTTCCCAAAGTGCCTTGGTATTGATTTTGCTAAGATTAACAATAAAATATGATTTTATAAAATTGTGATAAAATTTGGTAATTGTGGTAAAAATTGGTAGCTTTATCATGATATCTTAGAACATGACAGAAAAAAAAAACTTTTTTGCTATTAAATTATTACTTCTAGGTTTTCCAATTTTTCATGAATTTTTTACCAAATGTGTGATAATAAGGTCTATAATTTTGAGAAACAATTTTTTCTTGAATGGATAAATTACCAAATGAATTCGTTAAATACCGTATATTTTAATTTTATTAATCAGAATTATATATGTCTTTTACCAGACATGTGATTAACACACAAGAGGGTAATTTAACCAGAATTTTTCTTTCTGTGTATAAATTATATTGATAATTGATACTATGATGAGATATATTTTACCAAATTTGTTTATTTCAAGAATAAAGTGAAAAAACTTATTTAGAAATAAATTTTGCAATTTCTCCCTTTTCTCAGACACTCATAGAGTTTAAAAATCATAATAATCACATATCTAGTTTCCAGTTTTCAATAACACTTGATGGAAAATAATATTTTAATATGTTATGAATTATTTAAAAAGGCTCTTTGAGAGAATATATTTAATTTCAAAACATGTTTGTTGAAAAATTTGCAAATATCTTTTGAATCTTGTAGAATATCCGTAATTGTATCCGGAACGTTTGTACCAGAATTTTTAACAACGCTTCTACAGTATAAAAATGTGACGAAATTTCCAATCGTATTGTTAATGTACTGGATAAGATTCGCTTACTATAATTCGGTTTTGAAAATAATATTAAATTCTTGAGAGGGGGGGGGGATTTTATGACTATGTCTGTACAATAAGAAATTTAGACAAAATTCAGGCCATGTTCTTCCTATACTGAATAAAATTTATAGAGCATTACTTTATTTTTGAAAATTAAAGTAAAAAAATTGTAAAATATTGTTCCCTTGTACAAATTTTGTATAAACAGGAAATGCAGTTTATAAATAAAAATATATTGAGCAGTAGCCGTGTTGATTCAAAGCATTAAGCTCGGGTGTAAGAAGTAAACACTAAGAGCTAAGACAGTTATATAACTGAGAAATGTTAACTAAACATGTTTAAAATGTGCTTAAAACATTTTAATAAACATGTTTTTCAAAAATAGTTAACATTTTGAAAAAAGTACTGTATTATTTATATTCGTGTACACGCTGTTTCTATATTGATAATAGTGAGAAGGATCGCTTTTCATGCAGGAAAACATGTTAATTTCATGAAGAGAACGTCCTTGTTGTTAAAATTGTTTCCAAATTACTAGTTTTTGTTGATTCTCACCTAGTTTCCTAAAAAAATATTTCAGAGTCAAATAATTTTACATTTTCGCCATTATAATATAGTTAATCATCATCATCACCAGAAAATGACATGACACTACTCCAAACATTTCCAAAATATTTAAGCTACATATAATATTATAGCTGTTCTTGTCTTTCAATGCTGACTTGTCTAATTGCATTATACTCTTTTGTATGTCATCACTTTCTCGGACGTTTGATCTCACGTGGATGCAAGTCCAGATTTAACAGGTTCAGTGATTATCAGTTCTTCGAGCTATGTCAACAGCCTATTGCCATTTTAGAAGTCGAATTGAAGCCTATTGCTATTTCAGAAGTTGCAACATCGAAAAATTTTACCTTTTTCTTAATTCGCTTTTGGTATTTTCCAGTAGTATCGAATAGCCTTTTCCATCCTTCCTTGAGTTGCTCTGTGTCATTAGTTAATTTAGATTATAGTCTTACTAATCTTAATACTTGACCGTGATATCACTAATACGATTAAGACATACTTTTTTTAAAAAAAACTGTGATTTTTCAAAACTTTAATTTTTTAGTGTCTGAAATTTTTAATTGGATAGTTATATTAATTATGAATAATGCATTAATTGTTACGCTTTAAAATTAAAAGGTAAATACTGACATACCAATGGTGTATTTGCTTATGAGATCATTCAGTCCTTTGGTGAGGCGTCATGAGTTTGATATAAACGGTTTTAATAATGATCGTTACCGTTTTGCAATGAGCGCATTTTTAAAAATTAAATGATCTGAAAACATTACAAACGTAATTTTCGCAACGATTATTGCCGTATGTAAACTTTCTAATTTGTTTTATAGATCTTTGATATATATTTGAAAATAGGTCAATAATACTCGATTGAAATATTATAATTATGACAGTAAAAATTTTTACCACAGTTAAGTTTTTAAATACTTTCTAAATTATCCATACATTTTTGGTAAAGATTGGAAATTTTGTCAAAAGAAAATGCTCCATCGAAATATTTTATTTGCGAAAATAAACTGGTTCTGGTGCTAATGAAGAAGAAGAAATATAGATCAAGCAAAATTCTTACAACGATTATAGCTGTATAAACTTCCTAAATTATAAATAGATGTTTGTTGAACATTTGAAACCATGCCAATAATACTCGATTGAAATATTTTAATTATGAGAACAAAAATTTTTAGCGTAATTTTTACAACAAACAAATAGATTTCTTTTTAAAAACTTTCTTATTTATTCATTGATGTTTGATATATATTAGAAATTTTTCCAAAAAAATACTTGACCGAAATATTTTAATTATGAAAATAAAAATTCGAAAGCATAATTTTTACACTATTTATACTTATTCTTTGGTGCATGATAATTGATAAATATTATTTGAAACCGTGCCAAAAATACTCGATCGAAATATTTTAATTAAAAACTTAATGATTGTATTTATCCTGAATATTTCTAGGAATATTTCTGCCTAATTATTTGTCATCCTGCATATCTGAGAAAAACCAAGAAATCAGAATTTTATATGAACTATCTACAGTATGTTTCGAATAATGCAAATAGAACAAATGAGGAGGTGAAATATTGCTTTCATCATTCCAGCTTTAAATCTTCAATTTCTATCCTTTGTTGCGAAAACTTGCGGTTAATGAGTCTAAACTACGTTTCAATAATATTTGTCTTTAATTAAAGTTTCTATTATAAAACATATAAAGTTTTAATTAAAAATAATATTATGAAATTATCTACATTTCTTCTAGTTTGATTTTATCGTATTAATTAACAATATATATAAAATGAGCTTACAAACTTCGAATTAAAAAATATTATTGTGTTAAAAAAATATTATGATGAAATTGTTTAAATTAGAAAATAATATTTTTACATCAACTTTCCCTACAGCACGTATTATTTATTTCACAGAGAAAAAAGTTATGGTCAAAACTATCGAAATATTTCAAACTTGTCCATGTTTCTGACTCTATGGGAACACCAGTAAATTTTACCGAAGCAATTTGGTAATTACTTTGATAAAACTAACAATGCAAAATGGTTTTATAATGTGGGAAAAAATTAATGAAATTGGTAATATTTGCTAATTTTGTCATGATTCTTTAAGGCATGGCATAAAAGCCATTTATTCGGTTATGTTTCGCTTTCAGTCTTTTTTTTTTTTTTTTACTAAATATGTCGCAATAAGAACCATTCAATTTTTAAAATAATAACCAATTTAATTTTTAAAATAAGAATTTCCGGTACTCTTTTTTACTATATGAGAGGAAAAATTACCAATTGAGCAGTTATATTGTATAATTTGGTTTCATTAACCAGAATTAAGTTTTTTTTACCGGAAATGTTTTTACTATATGGTATGGTTCTTTTACCAGAATTTCTTTTCTATGTAATAAACATTGCGTGATAGCAGATTAAAAACTTAATTAAAAGCTACAATGTTTAAAAATATTACGATTAAAGCATTTTAAGTAAAAAATAGTATTAAAAACATTATCAAAACTTCTTCAACACATATTGCATCTACTTAATAAACATTTTATTTTATATTAAATCCGTCATTCAACAGCTAACCCAACATCCAGTTAACGACTAACTATGTTCAATTTTATAGTCATGTAATTTTAAACCCCACTCAAAAGACAAAAGAACTCTTGAATCAAGTATTTTGAGAAATTCGCCTTCGTGGAGAAATGTTTGATGTAACTGACGCGTATTTGCGTTACAAGGGGACTCTAACCCATGATCAGAGTACCACTGAGGATATTGTATGTCACGTTTGTCGGCAGCAGCTGGGTGTGGTATTTCATATCAACCAGTCATCGCTGGGATTCGAACTTGGGTCACGTTTTGGGAGGCGGGTGCTCCATACCCTGAGTCACAAAGACTCCCTTTATAAAAATTGCATAACAAGAGTCTAATTACTTTAATTTTTAATTTTTACTTAGTACTAAACGCTTTACAATAATATTCAGACATTTGTTTGTGTGCTAAATTAAATACTAATATTATTTGCTCATTATTTAATCATTTACTCAGATAAGATGCATTAAATTTGAGGAAAATTACTTACTACATTAATAATTTAATTTTTAAGTGGTATAAACTGAAGAATATGCAAATGTAATTTAAATTTATTCCAATAATTATAAATTTATATTAATATTTATTAATTTCAATTGTTAGAAATAAGAGACAGTTCTAATTTTAATTTCACTGTCTGCGTTTTTCTCCATCCTTGAGCTATATTTTAAATATTTATTTTTTAAGAACTATGCGTCCGTTTCCTTTTTTTCCTGCTCTTTTTTTAGCGCACAGTACATAAAGGTTTTCAGACATGTATATTATGCTCATATTATAAATTCTGTTTGGAATTTTCGAAAAAAAACGGCTAAATAACAATTTTCTTTTTTTTCACATTCAACCAAAACAAGAAAATAATATTAAATAAATAATAATAAAAAATGATATTCAAACTGTTGATTGTGAGAAAAATCGTTTATTGACTGATTTTACCTAATGCGGTTAAACAACTAGACTTTCATCCGTGCCAACTAGGCCCACAGCCTATGAAAATCGAATACATATTCTTCAAAAGCTAGAAGCTAAGTCATGTGCTACGATCGAAATACGAAATCATTCTTTATTTTTAATCCTCTACTGCCAAACAAATCAGTGGGTGCCTAATAATCTTATAGTAATAAGTGTCTGGTAAACACCTATGAAGTCACTTAGTTCCTTGCAGCTGGGTGCAAATTTTAACTGAGAGTGCAAATCTGTCAATCTCTGAATGGGGGCTCGAATCCCAATGTCTAAAACACAAATGCAAGAGCTGCTTAGCACAAGAGAGTCAAGTGTTTCCCATATTTCACAATCGATAGCACATCACCACCAGATAAACTAATTAGATTACATTCCACATCCCATTTGACAAAACACAACTCAATCACAACACAATTCCAATGTCCTTTACTTATTGAAAAGCATAACATAAACAAGCTCTAATGTCCAGTTAAATTTCATTTTTATGATTTTGAAGCCATGTTACTTGTGAATGGTAACAAAACCGCACAGTTTTGTGTTCACGGTTTTTTAACTGTACTAGTTGTAAGCGGTTTCATTACCGAAAAGGTAAAGGAATGCTCCTGACCGTAAACTTTAGGATTTAATTGGGAGAGGGGACTGCTACCCTAAATTTGGAATGAAAATTCCAAAAGTGAACAACTATCGCATTAAAATTTAAACTTCCTTTATTGAAACACATTTTCCGCTGAAAGTAACAGTCAACAAAACAATATAACTTCATTCACAAACTATGTCATTTCAGATGATCCATAACATCATCAATCAAGATGCATTATTGATTATTGTCCACCCCGATAATGACCATCACCCGCAATTCCCTGACCGTTCCTCAAATAAATGAGAAATCAATAACACAACAAGAAATACGTTTGGTAATACGAGATTATAACAAAATACACACCCCCTTCTGATTGCTCTGTGACACATCTAATCCCAAATCAGCTTACCGAAACCCGCCAGCAGAAACATTTCCAAGAGAAATCTTTGTGGCCACCCATTTTTGATTTCCCTCACTACTCATTCTCATCATGCTATTGCGGACCCTTGAGATATCCTCTTGCAACTTCAAAAGCACCAGGAAAACTGGGATTAAAGGAAGGAGTCTCCTCATTGGCTCGTAATGAGGACTTAGGATGGGTCTTTCGAGAAATACTAAGGATTCACGAAACCGCAGAGTGGAATAGTTGTTATTTCAAAAAAGAGTTCCAAACATAGCACTTGAGGAAGGAAGTAAAAATTGTGCAACTAATTGTAAACTTTTGATCGTGATCTGTACAAACCCAGCATCCAATATATTGGACAATATTTTATTCAATTTTTTTTCACTTAAAAAGCAATGTTTTAAGATTTGTCTTTTGTGTTTATTTTTTGTTTTTGTTTTGGATGTCTTTACAAAGTGAATGTTTATGAAAAAATACAACTCGATTCCAATCGATACAATTGTATTTTTACGCAATATAAGTGTACCTAATTGTATCGAATTGTATTTAAAATAAAATTAGATACATATAATTGTATTTCAAATACAAGTTGGCTTTTAATTATAATAAATAGTTTCGAAAAATTGTAAGAAATTGGATTCAAGTAAAGTTCTGGACAGCATTATGCATATAAATATCTCATTATTTGCTTGCAGTTGATTTGTTTGATTACAGTGAATTTTGTTATAAGTGAAGACACACACTATCAATCAGCCATACAATATGCAGAAACAATTTAAATTTTTATGAAATAATTTAAAGTAACTAAGAAATTTAATCAAGTCCAGTTAATTGTTTATTTTGTAGTATATTTCATTATATATTTATATATAGATAGCATTTTTATGCAATTATTTAAAGCTCGGGTCTAAGAAGGTAATACAATAATTTATTATACATTAAATTGTAATTTTGGTAATTATTTGGTAAAATAAGCAATAAAATATGGTTTAATAAAGCGTGATAAAATTAGGTATATGGGGCAAAATTCCGTAATTTTATCATGATAACTTACAGCGTAGCATAAAAAAACATACTTTCGATTAAATTTGCTATTCAGTTTTAAATTCTGTACTAAATGCTGGTAATAAGAATTATAACTTTGAAAACCAGAAATTCCGGCAAATTGTTACCATGTGAAGGGAAAATTAACTACTTTTTGATTTAAATAAGGTAGATTTTGGTTTTATGAACCAGAATGATGGTTTTTAACCAGTAAAGACATTAACATCATTATCATACATTACGGTAATTTTATTGGAATTTCTTCTCTGTGTGTGTGTAACTTTCATTTTCATAATATGTTTTTTTCTTTAAATATAACTAAAATTTAATGCATTTTTGCAACAATTTAAAATAATATTAAAACTAGTATTCTACAAACTTTTTCTCATAATTATGTCTTAAAATATTTATGAGGCTGCTGAATAATCTTTACTCAATAAAAATCAATCAAAATTGGTTCACAACAGAAACAGACGCATTTACACATTTCATTTATAAGTTTTAGATTCTATAAGAAAAACTACTCATCTAAGTCAACTCTTAACATCTGCAACGGGAACCTCACAGTGACTGATAAACATCGCTTCAAATATCAAAAGTTTAAATAAATCTAATTTGATTTTAACCTGGTTAATTTCTCGAACATAAAATAAGTCTGCAGCCTAAAGCTATTGCCTTACACTGTAAGTTGATAGCATGTTAAAAAAAACAATACAAATTACGTATCTTCATAAACAGTTAAGAGAACTCTTGAATGCTGAACAGACAAATTTAGCCAGCAATTAAAATAAATTAGTCCTCTATTTGAGTAAACATATAAAACTTAATTACTTAAGTGACAATTAAAACTTTTCAACATGAAATCACAAAACAAGAATTATATACATGCTAAGTTGAAACGCCTAGATTTATTCAACGTCACATCTTAGTGTAAAGTTTTCCAACAAATTAGTGCAACTTTGAAAGTGGCATATCATGATTCTACACGTAGCAAATTAATGTTAAATATAGCCAATTTTTGGTGCTACGATTGTTGCTCTAATCATATTATTTAACGGCAGAATGTGCATACAAAACACTGAAAAAAAAATTGGATCTAGGAAAGTGATTATTCAAATGAAGATGATCCAAATGCCGTGGGTCACCGTTAAAGTTTTATAATTTTTCACGGAAACACTTCCTCTCATTAATATTCATAAGATAAGAATACTTCCGGAAAATAGATTAGAAGATTTTCATTTACGCTTGGATAAATATGAAACATTATTTTATTTTTCAAACGTACAGTAATTAAAAATGAATAAAATTTACTTAAATTTAAGGTGAAATTCTTTTATTCTATACTTTCTTGATAGAATTTGTAAATTCCGCTAGATATGATAAAAGTTGCATTTCAAACTTTTTTTTCATAAAAATAATTATTTTTGATGGTTAATTTGAACTTGCATTTATTATACTGGAATTACAATTTTTAAAGTTAAAATTATCCTTGTATTTATCGACTGAGGCATTTGAAAATGTAGTTTAGTTATCAGTATTTTTTTTCTATGTTTCCTTTCTGTTTAAGTTACGCTAGATAAATATTAGTTGAATGATTTCTCAATTACAAATACTGCTAATTTTGCAAAATAAAAAAATAGCATAATTTATTAACGGAATGTAATTACTTAGACACTGGAGTTATACTCTAACAAAAGTTTTTGATTTAAGCAATTTCTAATTAAAAAAAAATTGCAATTGTTCTTGATGATGAAGTAAACAGGTCAAAAAATTATTTTTATGGCAAAGTTGCTCGAACACAAAATCTCTCTATACCGAAATTGAAAGAGTGACTTCAGTAAAGAGTGACTTCGTACGCTGTAAACAAATTTGGATCAAATTACGGCATTAAGTACCATTACTATGGATGCATCATCCGTAAAATTCATTTTTACAATAATATATTATACCGTAATTTTTACAGTAATACTTATTTAATTAGAGTGATTCAGTGCTTAAATGGTAAATGTTTTCCGCACGGTAATTACTGAAAAAATTACGATAATTACTGTATTTATTCTATATTACGATAATTACTCTAAAAATTATGGTATATCAGTTTTTTTGTTACATAACAAGTGCCGGTAAAAATCAATTTTACTGTAAAAATTACCGCCACCCATGGTGCCGGTGCAATTTTTTGTAATTTGACCAAGAATTATCCCCAGTATAGTTCTAAAAGTTGCAAAAATTAGTTCTAAGGATTTCTGTNTTACCATAATATATTATACCGTAATTTTTACAGTGATACATATTTAATTAGAGTGATTCAGTGTTTAAATGGTAAATGTTTTCCGCACGGTATACTGAAAAAATTACGATAATTACTGTATTTATTCTATATTACGATAATTACTCTAAAAATTATGGTATAAACGAAATTTTGTAAAGTGTAACTAATTCCGTATTCATTCTCTTTCGGTGCCTTAATCTGAAGGATTTTAAAGCTGCTTATGGGAATTATTTTTAGAATAAGAGTAAGCCAATTAAACATTAGATGAGTATTTCTTGAGAAGTTTAAAATTTGGCACTGAACGGGTTGAACCTGAGTCTGAGTCTAGCAATGAAAAAAAAAAAAAACTTATTAGGTACAACACCAGACTTGAAGCTCATTGGTACCTCCTGATCTATGGTTACTACTTGACCCTTACATGAAGGTAACAGTTAACAGCAGCAATTTTGCGAATTACCGTAATTTTCATAAACAGAAGTAAGACGAAAATTATGAACTATTCGGCGCAGATGATGCTTGTTAGCAGCTTTTGAACGATCTTATTTTTTTAATTAAGAATCATTATTCATTTTAAAGATATAATCTGCCCAGTTCGTCCGATTTATTTTCATGAACTTAGCAATATCTGGATCTATATAGATTTTATACAGCGCAAAGTTGCATCTTCTTCTCCAAACATTGTTGATTTCCATCGCACCAGGAATAACTCACAAAACTCTTCTCTCAAAAATAGCTATTTAATTTTCTCCTTCCTTGTTCTGGTTCCAGGTGACCTCCAGGTGACATTGTGACATGGAAACATTTGTGCTTATTTGTGCAAATTATGTTACTTCAAAACTTTTCATTTCCCTGTAACATTGCCTATTAAAGAGAATTGTCACGTTGTTTCTGCTCAATGCAGTTGCTATAGAACAATCGACGTTCTCAACAATATTTGCGCACCAGAAATTTTCGAGATTCATTATTCAATTAGAATTCTGATTAATCCGTATTGATAGATTCTAAGCTATATTAAATAAGTTTAGCGGTAAAAAATACGGTAATAAGTTCAAATTTAAAGTCATGATTGGGATGGATCGCTTTCGCCAAAAATATAAGAATAAAATAAATGAATGAAAACTTTCTTTACATAAATAGAAAAAGAGCATGATATGAATTACACAATTTGAATAAAAATATCAAACTTATCATCTAGTCTCATCGGAAATAATGAACAAACATTATATGTATAAAAATATATCTATGATTCATATAAAGCTCATATGTTTAATCTCGAGGGGAAAAGAAGTCTGGAATAGCGATTAGATATATAGCAATAATTCACTAGACTGGAGCAGCATAGTAAATAGACCCAAGTCTATCTACCCTTTAAACACTCAATTCTCTCCCATGGTAGGAAAATTAGAAAGTGTGGGGAGACAAGGCATTATATTAACTTTCAGACCACGACACGACCCGTAAATAATAGTCGTGAGCGCCCCTAAATTTTATTGATCTTGAAGGTCGATCATTATCTTTCTCCACCCCTGGACCATTTATCTAATCTTTCTACCCCCTATGCACCCCCGCATTCCAGCTTTTCATATGATACAGAAAAGGATGTTGAAAATAGAAAGACAGGACGGATGTTCAGAAATTGTGGAAAGTTCATAGGTCGGGCTGTTGTAGAAATTACCGTCTTTTACGGGATTGCTGGATTTGCTTCATAAAGGGGAACGATTGTATAAAGACGTGATGATCTTATTAAATGAAAAACGAGGCTTGCATTTATTATGCTACAGCAGAACTTATTCGCAAAAGGGAAAGGAAATAAATTTATTCTTCTGTTAATGACTTTACGGACGTGAGATAAAACGAGAAAAATTAGAAAATGTTATTATGTTTTTATTTTTAATATAATAAAACTAAAATTCAAGTTTTATTATGAAAATTAATGTTTTTCAATGTTATGTGTTATCGTTGTAAGTAATAAATGTTATCATAAATGTTATCAAGTAAATATTACCATTGACCACTCCGGAAATAAATTTTTCAAGATAGATGAGCCTTATACGAAGTTAAATAGTCAACTAATTAATCAACAAACTCTTGTAAATAGCAACTGAGCAATAAAGTTCTTCTAATATTACGCGTTTTGATTTCGTCTGTAATTGTTAACAATCGATAATGAGTCTGCGAGTACTTCCGAATGTCTTCAATGTTGTTTCCAATCAGTAGAAGCTAACATTTATCGTAAAAAATATGTATGTTTGTTTTAGTTGTTCAATAAGGATATGTATATCCTAATTTTCAAGTCTCTGTAAACTTTATAACTGTATTCAATAATTTTATAATGTATACTTTCAATCCACTCCTGATCTGTTTAACCTAGTTCAAATTCGTTTTAATATTCTCTCAGACACTCGTATGTTTGAATTACAAATTCATTTTATTTTAAGAATTAGTGTACGTATGGGACCTAAATTGGTGATCCTCACTTTATATTATCCCGTCAAAATAACTTGACTCTTTTTTATGTGTATCATATCTTGCAATAATTATTAATTTTAATAATACTAAATATTAAACATGGTGGTTACTTTTGCATCAAGCATCTAAACGAACACAGCACCAGTAAGTGTCCTTGTGTTTTGAAACACCTTTTTGGTATAAAGTAGTTCCCACCATTTTTAGTGCTTAGATTACGTTTTACAGTGTACAGTGCAAAAAATAAATAATGAACCACCCGTATGACTTTTGATCTAATGATCGAATCCTGAAGTTCTAGGATTCAATCTTAAAGTGTTTGAGAGGATGACTTCAAATATGCTATACAGTTAGTGCAAGTCAATATTTAAAGTTATGAAATAGGACACAAAACCATACCTTCTCTAAATAAATTTTTTTTTTCTCGACGGATTCAGATTTCAGATTTCTGACCTCAATCTCAGGGGTAGAAAATAGAAAATTGATCAGGAGAATGGTCCAAAGCTCAGACCCCTTAATTTATTTTTTTGCTTATTTCGTCACCCCTCGGAAACCCTTTTTAGCGAATTGAAAAATTTTTGCACAAATCCGTTTATTCAAAGATAATTCCGTGTGAAATGTAACTTTTAATAAATATTTCCTATTTCATTTAAAACTGATGAAAAAAATCTTGAATTGTAAGGTAAAAAGAAATTTTACATTATTTTAAAGAATGTAATTTTATATAGCAAAATACAGAATTTGAGAGAANAAAACCTGGGCGAGCCCATTGTTATAAATGGAGGGTGGTCATAATGTAATGGCTCTTCGGTATATATATATATTCGCACACGCACGGAAAATAATATATATATATATTCAAATTATATATATTATTTTCAAAAATAAGTATATAATTGTAGTACACTGTCAGAAATGTGGTGTAATATCTCTCCAAACTTGATATTGAACAACACTAAAAGTTGTATGAAGGAACATTTGTTTTAAAGTTAACACCAAATCAAACTTTCATTTACAATTTCAAGAATGCATGTAAGTTCTGAACACTAAAAATGCAAAGAATTTGCCCTAAGACCACCTCGTCTTACAGCATATATTTTCGATTCAGAAAATTCCAATGTTTACGCGTTTTGATTTCGTCTGTAATTGTTAACAATCGATAACGAGTCTGCGAGTACTTCCGACTGTCTTCAATGTTGTTTTTAATCAGTAGAAGCTAACATTTATCGTAAAAAATATGTATGTTTGTTTTAGTTGCAGTACAATAAGGATATGTATATCTTAATTTCCAAATCTCTGTAAACTTTATAACTGTATTCAATAATTTTATAATGAATATTTTCTATCCACTCCTGCTCTGTTTAACCTAGTTCAAATTCGCTTTAATATTTTCTCACACACTCGTATTTTTGAATTGCAAACTCATTTTATTTCAAGAATTAGTGTACGTATTGGACCTAAATTGGTGATTCTTACTTTATATGGTCCCGTCGAAATAACTTGACTGATTTTTATGTGTATCATATCTTGCAATAATTATTAATTTTAATAATACTAAATAATAAACATGGTGGTTGGTGGTTAATTTTGCATCAAGTATCTAAACGAACACAGTACCAGTAAGTGTCCTTTGGGTTTTGAAACACAATTTTGGTATAAAGTAGTTCCCACCATTTTTAGTGTTTAGATTATGTTTTACAGTGTACAGTACAAAAAATAAATAATGGACCACCCGTATGACTTTTGATCTAATGATCGGATCTTGAAGTTCTAGGATTCAATCTTAAAGTGTTTGAGGAGATGACTTCAAATATGCTATTTAGTTAGTGCAAGTCAATATTTAAAGTTACGAAATAGGACACAAAAGCATACCTTCTCTGAATAAAAACATTTTTTTTCCGACGGATTCAGATTTCTGACCTCAATCTCAGGGGTAGAAAATCGAAAATTGATCAGGAGAATGGTCCAAAGTTCAGACCCTTTAATTTAATTTTTTGCTTATTTCGTCACCCCTCGGAAACCTTTTTAGCGAATTGAAAAATTTTTTCACTTTATTATAAAATCCGTTTATTCAAAGATAATACCGTGTGAAATGTAGCTTTCAATAAATATTTCCTATTTTATTTAAAACTGAGGAAAAAAATCTTGAATTGTAAGGTAAAAAGACATTTTACATTATTTTAAAGAATGTAATTTTATATAGCAAAATACAGAATTTGAGAGAAATTGGTCAAATAGTTCCTGAGAAATTGAGCCGTAATTATTATAATTCAATTTCTCAAGAACTATTATCTTGCATAAGCTTTGTATTTTCCCCAGTAAAATTACATGCTTCAAAATTATGTAAGAAATTATAGACTTTATAATTCAAAATTTTTCTACCATCATTAAATAAAATAATAAAAATTAATTAATTTTTAATAAAACCTTGCAAGGAGTTGACTTTAGATAAACAAGTTTTACAATGGTGTGCATCAATATTTCAATTTGCTTACAAAGTTTTCGAGATATGGTAAAATACACAAAATATAAAACCAACATTAAGTAGTGGAACTTTGGACTGTTCTCCTGACCAAACTATGCATACCATATTTCCCAAATCGCTGCTACCCCTTTATTTTGGAGTTAGAAAACCAAATCGGTTGAAAAAAAGGCTTGTTTATTCAGAGAAAGTACGTTTTTGCGTCTGATAACTTAAGATACCGTCTGCATTAACTAATTGGGATATTTTGGGTCACCTTCTTAAATCATTAAATTGAGTAATAGAAAGTAAAGATCTGATTATTAGATCAAAAGTCATTCAAAGTCACCCATTTTTTTTTTTAATTTGCGCACTGCATGTGTAAAAGCAAGATTTTGTTAAAAAATAATGCAAACAAAAGTTATTACCGCTTTCACGCATACACTGTCAGAAATTTCTCGAAAAAAAATGATTAAATAACAATTTATTGAATGGTTATTTTACCATATTTAATCAAGACAGTCAAATAACCATAAATAAAATATTAATCAAACTGTTTATTAACTGTTTTCACCCAATACTGTTAAACCACCAGAATTTTATCACACCAGTTAGAACCACCTTGTGAAGCTATTTAGTTCTTTGCATATGCTTACATATCATAGCCGAGTGGTCTGATCTGTGAATCTCATGAACGGCAGAATTGGAGTTCGAGTCCTAGTGTTGACACCACAATATTTCCTCCATTCCCTTCAACACACGAAGAATTTCCAGTGTCCGGCACTCTCCGATGCCCAATACCTTACGAAAAACCGAGCTCCTATGTCTAGTTAAATAAAAATAAAACTTTACGTTTTTGAAAAATACTAGTTGAAAATGGTTAAAAACAGTATAGTTTTGTATTCCTGTTTTCATAACCATCCCTTTTTTAAATGGTTTCAAAACCATAAAGGAAAAAAAAAATTCTTTACCGTAAACTTTACGATTAATCGGTTGAACAAACAGCTGCCAATCATTTTACCATAATTTTAGAGTGAAACTTTTAACAGTGTGTCGAAAGCATAAATAGAAAGTTAATTCCTGACGTATAATTTATTACAATGTTTTGTATAGAGGTATGAAATTAAAATACTATTATTTTTTTAAAGGCTGTAAAATTTGAAGAGTATGAGACTAAAAATTTCATAATCAATCTGTACCCACGAAATAACCTTTTTAGACTAAATAACGAAAAGTATAAAGCTTATCGTATATTTTTATCATTTGTCTAGACGCTTTTTTTTGTTGCTTTCGGTGCAAATATTCTTCTTATAACAAAACAAAACAAAAAAAGCGCGAAATATGGAAAAAATGGGATTGTACTTTAAAATAGTTTTAATAACCATATTGTTTCCTAGACTAAATAAGCTTAGAAATGAATAGAAATAAGTTCTTACAACATATTAATTTATTTCAGACAAAATTCATAACTAAACTTTTTCATTCTTTCATATACAAATTTACATGTTTTATTAGAATTCGGTAGGTAGGATTATGCTCTATACATTTTAGTAGGGAATAAGTATTTTTAAAACTTTAAAAAAATATTCAAAATCAAGTACCAAGTATCAAGTTAAAGTATTTACTTATAACTTCTGTCTAAATGTTTCAGTTTAGAGATGAGCAGTGAATAAATAATGTATATAGGCATAGTGATCAGTCTTGTTTTTCTTCCATGTGTTTACAACAATAAATTATTATTATTTAATTAACTTTAATCATTTAACATTACCTTATTAAATTAATTATTACTAATTATTAACATTATTACTTAATCAATTACTACAATTAATTATTTAATTAACTTTATACACAATTAATTAGTAGCTTTCAATTTTTAAATCTACTTCATAATATTGAAAAAGAAGTTTTTAAGCAGATTTCAAACTGTAGTTCCTTAAAATGAGGAGAATTACTTAAAGCAGACATATAAAATACTCTGAATAATTGTTTAATTAAAATACTAAGTATCTTTTCGATAATTTTGATCATTATTTAAAGTACTTCTGAGTTCTGTAAGATAGTGTTGTTAGAATGTGCTAAATAATGGTATTTTGAAAATGCTTGATTCAGTCATGTATTTTAAGGGTTTATGGAGCATTCATTGCAAAAGCTTGACTCACTCACAAATGTCTACGTATTAAAGTGACCATGCTTAACGCATCCAAAATTTTCTTAACGTTATAATTTTAATGCTGTAATTTTGCGTCACTTCCTCTTAAATACATAAAAGCAACAAGTAGACATATTTGTGAGCAATCTTATTTCCTATGAGTCTGCATGCTAACAGAAAAATGATCAGAAAAATTCCCTGATTTTTCAAAGAAACTAGGTAAAATAAAATTTGCTGAAATAAAAAAATTAAAAAAACTGTTAAAATAAAAATCTGTTAAAATACAAACAGTACAAGAAAAACTATTTTTCACTAAATTTCACCAATTCTCTAAATTTGTTATGACTCATGTGAAACATTTCATTGAACTCTGTATTCTTAAATAGTAGAATATATTATTATTGTTGTCGTTTGCCATTAAGACAGAGGTGCCATCTATGGCCAAGAATTCGATTTCCGAAACACTCATACGTCACGCCGTTTATAAGGCGGATCCTTTCTTATATCCATTAATTCATCCACATATCGTAATTTTGAGCTAAACCAGAGAACAATCAATCTCCAATTCAGTACTCCCATAATTTGTTATGGGAACATGGAGGACTTTGTGACCCGACAGATTTAACGTGCCCCAGCCATCATTTACAGTACGCGGAGTCTTCTGCCGGCTGGATTCGAACTCCCGTTCTCATGAGCGATAGTCCAGTGCCCTGCCAACCAAGCTATCCCGGCCTCAGTATTTCACAAAATTGAACAACAAAAATAACATAAAATTACGCTTTTAATTATACATACAAACATTAACTATTATCTTAAAATAGTTTTTAAATACAGTCTCTTACATTTTCCTCAGTATAAAAACAGAATACAATGTATAAAAGAATATTCTTTGATCAAAAAATATTAAATCTCCGATTATTTTAAAATTCAGAACAATTTTTCTCACTATTTTTAAAATGATGTTAGATCCATTCCGGTACTTCCTTATTTATTCTCTCAAGACCACAAATATATCTTTGTATTTTACTTAAAACTTGAAATAAAACAATGACAATAACAAGATACTGATCTTAATCTGATTGAGACAAAAAAATGTGTAATAATTATAATGACCATCTGCCACTGCCATTCTCTCTCTGAGCTTGAAATATTGAATATTAAAGTAAGTAGGTCACGCATTGACCTTAGCCATTTTTCGACCCTCAAAAGTCCTTTTTAGCGAATATTTCGAATACCGATGTCAGATTTTCCTATAAGAAGTGATATTTCTCACTTAAGAGTTTTAGTCCTTGCCTCACCAATAATCAATCATTCTCTAGTGAAGATATCTAGGTATTGATAATCGACCTCTCGAATTCTTAAAAGCTTTTACGTTGAATATCCTTATATTTATATCTAATGGAATCTTTTTTTTCTTTTATAGGAACATAACTGAAAGCTTTCTTCTAGGCATATGATGCATATAAATGAAGGCTAAATTGCAGCTTAGGAACACCTATATTGTTTTAATTATAATAAATGCTTGATTAAAATAGCACCGATGTTAATTTTTGAATCATTTTCTATTATTTAGTTAGGAGGTTTTATGAATCAGATATATTGTATAGTGTATTAAACAAAGTGAATTTCTTAGTAATTTTTAATATAACGATCGGATTTTCAGTTACTAGCCTTGAATAATTTAAGGATCATTTTAATATTAGTATATTAAATTTTAATATCACTTTTTTCCGTTCATATTTTAAGTATCAAAGGACATTAATCCTTGGAAAAAAGGCAGGCTTTTTCATAAAAAACCATGTTTTCAGTTGATTAAATAACTTAAAATATCTCTTGCACTATTCAATTAGCATATTTAAGGCTTTGAACCATTCAAATTGAGTCCTAGAACAGAAAAATCTCATTATTGGATCGAAAACTACTATTGTGTTCATTTTTTTCTATACACTCTGTACATGGCAAATGAAATTTTCTGGAACCAATGCTTATAAAAAAATTTGAAACTGTTTTTTACAAAACTTTTACTTACCGTTTGAGTTAAATATAACAAAAATTTCGATAACTTGTATGCCTGATAAATTGAATTTGTTTAAAAAAAAAACGATTCTTAATAAATTTTAATTGAAGCAATTCAAAAATTTTTTAAGCATTTATTGTACATTGAAACTTAAAATTATAGCCTGAAAAATAGAGAGTACACTGAATATAGTTTATAACGAATACGAAAAGGATTACTCACAAAGAATATGCAATTTATTAAATATATTTTCAGAAGATTAATAATTAAAATTTGAACTTTCAGGTTAATTAAAACCTTTGAAAAATATTCATATTTGAAGCTTTAAAAACACATAAGGTATTATCTTAATAATTTCACTTGAAATTACCAAGAAAAGTATGAAAAAATTATATGAGAAAAAATTAATTGTGTAATTTTGCAATTTTAGTTTTATACAAGTATTTAAAAAAAACAGATTCGACATAATTTTTATGTTTTCGTTTTTCATTAGATAAAATATTTTTATTTAAAATTTGTTCATATATATTTACAAGATTTATGCAGTACAAGTAAAAAGTAAATATTACTTAATTCAATTTTATATTTTAAAATTGTTATTTTTATATCCTTTAAAAACACATTTCTATTCAAGTAACCATATCGAGTTACTAATTCAAAGTTGCCACAGTTTTTTATTTCTGTAAATTTGATGAAAACAAATCAAAATCTTTAAAAAAAAAAGGAAATAATTAGCTATTTGTTTTTAAAAAACAATTTAACACTATTTAACATTAATATTAAGCGTTAAATATATTATTATTTACCCTCCAAAAGACAATCTCCTTTTTTTTAGAAATTTATTAATTATTTTCATTTAAATTTCCTCCACACTGTAATGTAGTACGGAGTAATTGCAGTTATTATTCCTTTTGATCATCACTATAGCTGAATGAAACAACCGCTTGAATGAAATAATTAGTTATGTAGCTAAAAAAACCACCCCCGGCGGTTTCAGCTGGTCAAATTAACGTTTCATGATGTTTTGCTGCACAAATACTATAAGACTTCTAAACTTGAAGCTATGAAGTTGTGCAGAAAAATGCACAAGAAGTGCAATGGTATTTTTTATTACCGTTGTTGAAGAGCTGACTCAATTTTCGGGTTTACGACTACTAATATTCAACTAAGTGACCTTGCTGTTTTGAACCTAATCCAAAAGACAAGAGAACTCCTGGATCAAGTATTGGGAGAAATTTGCCTTTGAGAAGGACTTTTTTAAAGAAATAACCCGCATTTGTGTTACATGGAGAGGAACACCACGATAACCTCCAACAATTAACCTGACCGCAAGGGGACATGTCAGCACGGTGGTCAGTGCAAACCGGATTTGGGATTCAGTCAGCTATCGTAGGGATTCAAAACCGGTTCACCTCATTGGAAATCGAACACTCTTGGAATAAAGCGATCACGGTTCAAGTACAACTGTATGCAAAAAATTAAAGATTGATTACTACAGTGAGAATTATTAACTGTTGAATGTAACGGGAAACATACTATACGGGCTACTCCACAGACCGTCGTTATACAACTACAGAGATGAAACGTGACACGCTAAAAGAACTATATTTACCTATAAACTTAACACTACTTTTTTTGAAATTCCAATTTTTCCTGAAGCTATTGCAATTTTAAGAGCTTTTTTGTAAATGTTTTCTCATTTTTTTTTGGAGGGGGGGAGGGGCTTTGCATTACATTTTGTCTTGCTGCTCAAAACAAATAGCACTTGTGGGGATAGTAGTTATCGACCATGTCAACCGTCATCTATAAAAAGGTACCCCGACATATAATCGAGTTAACATGACTTATATACTAGTGAATTGTAGTTGTAATTTTGTAGTGGTAGATATCCTACAGTACTCCCCCACCAGAATTTTAGCTGTGATAGAATTCGATAAACGGATGCCACTAATTGATTCATTGCTGTTTTTTGTGAGAGGCCGGGAGAGCTGTATTAAGATCATCGTACTTTTGAGTACTGATCGTGTGAGCTGTATTAAGTTCATGAACGTGGTTGCTCCTGTGTTGCCTTTAGCAGTCGAGTGGATACGTTGTACGTTGCGTATGATTGAAACTGAGCAGCAACAGCGCTAGGAGTTAATGTCGCAGTCACAAGTAGCAAGTCAACTGTTCAATGTGGACCATCCATCGAAGTAGGCGTGTTCTGATCAAAGTGGGCGTTTCTGCCAAGGTAGGCGTGTTCTCATCACGTCCGAAGGTCACCAATGTGGGGATAGTAGTTATTGACCATGTCAACCGTCATCTGTGTAAAGGTACCCTGACATAGAACCGAGTTAACATGTCTTATATACTAGTGAATTGTAGTTGTAATTTTGTAGTGGTAGATACCCTACACACTTGAGTTGTTGTGAAGAAAAATGAACGAAAATTTAGAGAAAAGAAACTTTATGGATAATTTGGATAAAAATAACTTAAGATTCTATCGTGAATTACACTGGAAGACAAATTTTTGTTGCAGTTACACAAATACTTGAATTCCTTTAACCTGGGTGTAAGGATTTCAAATCTCAAATTAACGTGGCCCCTAAAGTTACATTTTTTTTCAAATGACATTTAGAGCTTATTTTTTGTTGAAATGTACAAGTTTAAGTACGTTATATATAAAAATTAGTCGAGTTAATATTGCGACCAATTTCTAGAGTAGTAAGGGCACATCATCAGGATAAAAATTGTATAGGAAAATTGCATAAAATTTGAACATCGTAGTCGGCTAAGGACACTAATATGACCTCATCAGAAGTATACAAAGAAACAGTTCATCATAGCGATGTGCTCTTAACGGTTAATGACGATATTTCTGGGCATGGCTTTATATTCAATTTAATCCCGATGATATGCCTTAACTCCCCTAGAATTTTGTCAAAACATTAATGAGGATTTTGCTTATATCTAATGTTTTTAAACTTGCACACTTAAATTTGTTCATTAATTCTTATGTGCAATCACTCACTGATTTATTCATTTTAAACTTGTACATTAAACTTGTGCAAAAATAGACTGAAAATATCATTAAAAAAGTTGTAGATTGGAAAGACAAACCAGCAAATTTAACAGCAGAGTTCGAAACTGATGTGCTGAAAAAGACATTTCTAATTATTATTTATAAATTTGAAGTGAGCTTCTTTTTCTAACTTAATTTTTTTATCGAAAGTTTTTCAATTGTTTGCTTTTATATTATACAGTGTCAAATTTTTTTTCTATCGATCGCATCAGTTTATTAGTGAGTGCTTTCTTGATGTGAAAAGAAACAAAAAAATTGGAGGAAAAAAAATTAAAAAAAGATAGCCATCTGATGTTGCCAGTTGCTAATCATAACCTTTGCATCTTACTTTTTAAAATTATAAATTTCTCAAGTAATATAAAAACAGGTTACGATTATAACTGCTATAGAATGTAAGATTATCGTTGTGTATTAGCTATAAAAAAATTACTTCTATAACATAAAAATACTATAATGCAAAAATAACGACTCGACTTGTCGAATTAAACAATATTGAAACATAATTCTCACCATCAATTTCCTCATAATAAAACATTAGAGCCGCAGTTGCTCAAGGGCGCGCTTGTTAACGAGGNATTCCAAATATAATTATTGGGGTATTGTGTGAGTTTGCATTTAATTGTCTGTTGTTTCTTATAAAAAAATATTTTGCAAACTTTTAAGTCGATGATTTCGCAGGTATTTGCAACAACCAAATATCAAGCATTCTCAAGCAAATACCTGACAGTGTCTTACACTATAATGCACGCAATATTTTATAACACCGAAGAATACCTAATTATAAATAAGTTCTTTCAAGATTAAATAAAATCTTATTTGGAAATTTCTGTATAAATTATTTTTTGGAAGGGTCCCAAAGCATTTTAATCTTTTTAGTTCCGCTTCATCAATTTCAACTTTCCATTATTTTTTAAATCCTTTATTTTTTTTATACTTTTATATTTTTAATGTTTTTGCCAAAACACTTCAATAGTAATTTTCTGTCCAGCAATGCTGAAAGATCTCATTGCTTTTGGATGAATTCCAAGTTTCTGAGTAGACTAAATGTTTAAGAATTTTAATTGTTTCACAAAACTTAATATTTTATTGTTTTGAACTGTATCAAATCTATTCTTTCGTCCTTCATAATAGAAAGTAGCAAAATATATGTAAAAAAATTCAGAACTTCTTAAGGAAATGAGTGCATAAGATATTTTTGTATGTACCTTTGTAATTTCAATACATTGTACATTCTTCATTGCGAAAAATCCTAAAACTTTATAGTAAATAGTTTTGTAGTAAACAGTTTTGTTGGATTTCTGCATTTTTTACTGAAAATTTAATATCTTTCGTTATAAAAATACGGTAGAAAAAATTATAAGATATGTATTATAAAATTAAAATTTGAATAAACTTAAAGCCACAACTGGAATTCGAACCGGTGACTCTCTTTTCAGAAGCAAGTATTCGATTCCCTCAAACCATCTCGCACCGCATTTGAAATGATTTCAAAATAAATGAAGGAATATAAATGCACTTATTAAAGCATCATATCATGTAAAACATTTATATTTTGCTCAATACAGTGGAGAGTACATTGTGCACAATACCCACCTTAAAAGTTTTTGAAATTTTTAGTGTATGGAAAGGGTAACGATCATCGAGTTTGTAAACCCTTTAAAATGTGCCCCCTATGGAGTTTATTTTAGATGAACAAGAAAT
Source organism: Parasteatoda tepidariorum (assembly GCF_043381705.1). NCBI lineage: Eukaryota > Metazoa > Arthropoda > Arachnida > Araneae > Theridiidae > Parasteatoda > Parasteatoda tepidariorum. The sequence continues at coordinate 93,750,901 of NC_092207.1, forward strand.
TCACCGCCATTTAGGTACAAGTGACTTTTCTTTTTTTTTTTTTTTCTACTTGTATTAGACTTTTTGCTTCTTATGCAAGTAGGCATAGCCAAGGAGACATAGATTTTAGTACCTTTCATTTTCAATATCCTTAGTATTAAATTTGTCATCTCAAATACCATTAAATGCATATTAAGCATATGAAATGCTTAATAATATTAAAATAAAAAAAGAACTATTTAGCTGCAATAATACAAAAACTACTATAAAAAACGCGTAGAATTTTATTTCCAGTATCAGTGCATTATTTAATTTCAAACATCTTGTAAACACATTTTACTATTTTTTCTTATAATTGCAGTACATTAATTCATATGACATTTTTTAAATTCCAAGTTTAGCGGGTAGAGTAGTTTTTCTTTAATGGAGACCTAAGAATGGAACGCTAATTAACAATATTGAATCCATTGTACACTATACAGTGCGCAAAAAATAATGAATGAGTCACCCTGAATAACTTTTGATCTAATGATCGGATTTTTCATCTTCTAGGACTCAATTTTAAATGATCGTTTGGGTGACCTCAAAAATGCTAATTAATAAGTGCATAGATTCTAAGTTACGAAATCAGACACAAAAACCTACTTTCTCTGAATAAACATACCTTTTTATAACGGATTCAGATTTCTGACCCCCTAAATATAGGGGGTAACCGCAATCTAGAAAATACAAATAGTTTGGTCAGGAGAGTGCTCCAAAGTTTGGACCCCTCAATGTTAATTTCACTTATTGCGTATTTCGCTAAATGCAAAATACTATATCAGCTAAATTCGCGTATAAGAAAAGAAGCATAGAATAAAATACGCATTCCTACAAATAAACATAACTCAAAATGAGTGTTCTACATGGAGAACAATTAATGATGGACTTGAAAATTTTCAATTTAACAAACACCAAACTCGAATTTTAAATATTTAAATCAATAATTAGTTTTGAGACAGTTTAGCAAAATTCATGCTTCTAACACTTTGTCATAATGCACTTTGTCTTAGTCATAACCTATGTCGCAATTTCTTGCATAAAATGGTTTTTATAGCTCAGTGTGGTTAGAGCTGAAGAATTCAACGCAATATGTTTCGTGGAATTTAGTCTCTGCCTTTTGACTAATGATTTGTTACTTTCTTTCTATGCAAACAATAATAAAATTGTTTTAGAATTCCAAAATCAATTATTGGTTGCATTGCGAAGAAATAAAAGGATTGGAAAACTTTGCACGATCTTTTAACATAGGGACAATAAGAAAAACGTCTCAGCACCAGAACACCTTAATCCAAAGAAAATTAGTTGCTGACCCAAACAAGAGCTCTAATCAAAAATGCAAGGAGATAGCCAGCAAAAATGAACTCACAGTGAGTAAACACCCCATAAGACGTCGGCTGAATGCAGCTGGATTGTGCGAACGGGTTACTTAAAAAAAAACTATCATCCGGACAAAGAATAAGGTGATCCGATTGAGATTTGTGAAGGAGTGCGAAGTATAGACTGCTAAAGATTGGAAGAAGGTCTTTTGGAGTGATGAATTCAAGTTAAATTTTTTGGAAGTGTTTGCTGACGTTTTATTTGCCTCCCAAAAGTCACCAAAATGGATTCATATAATAATTGTCAGCAGCAAAGAACAGAAACCGATCAGTAATGATCTGGTAAGCTTTTTATGATGATGCCATCGCCCCCCCCTCCTCATGCTCAGCGATGAGACTATGGATAAAGATTTTTGAAAACATCTGAAAACATCAATAACCTTTTTTAAAGTTCACATGCTACTTTATGCTCGTTAAAAAGAGACTCGTGACTGGATGTTTCAGCAGGATAATGACCATAAGCACACCTCCAAAGCTCTGACAAGTTAGCTAAGAAAAGTAAAACTTTAAACTGCAACAGGAAATCACCTGACCTGATTCCAAATAGAGCATCCTTGAGAATTCATTGGAAAAGTCGAGGTGCAGAAATTTTTTCCTAAGGTAGAATTCCTCCGGGATCTGTAGTCAAAATGAACAAAAATCTTTAGGTCCACAATAGAGCATGGCCTCGTTAATTCCATGCCCAGACTGTGTGCCGCAGTCATTAAAGCAAAAAGTATATGCGGTAAGGTACTAAAATTTTGCTATTATTTTCTAACCTTAAGATGATTATATTTCATTAAAAGTTTAGAAAAACTGAATTGTCTCGATACATTTAATCTCAATTTTTTTCAAATTCTTGATTGATGTTTGTTAAAACAAAAAATTTTAAGTTTATTGATAGTTGCTCCACATGTAGGAAGACTAAAGCTACAAATTATTAATTGGCATTGAAGAAATTTTGCTGGCTGAAAAAGTTAGAACAGATAAGCGTATCGTCTCATAGCTTTTGCTCTCTACTGTAAATCCAGTTATAGCCATTTTTAAGTACAATTTAAGCTGATACATCATGTTTAACGCTCATTTAGAGCAATACTTCTTACCCATATTTATACCTACAGCTTATAACAAATTTAGAGCTATACCTATAATTCTGCTACTTACCATAAATAATTAAAAAGTATTGTGACTTTTCCATTAGAAGTTTTAAATTATTAACTAGTTACTTGCTTGGTATTAAAATCACATTCTCAGCAAAGTAAAAATAATTTATTTACGAAGTTAAGACATGATAATTTGTTTGTAACAGTATATTAAAAAACGCGAGTCAAAATTAGCATATTATTCTATCTTTTTTAATGAGCTACCTAATCCTCAGTGTTTTTCTTTTTTTTTTAAAATTCTTTTTGCTATGGGAGAATTTCAATAAAAAGTCTATTGTGTTTTAAAATTAATGTCAGTTTTTGTGATGTTTACATAAGTATAATAAGTATTTTAATATCCTTAAGTTATATAAGTTAATAAGTATTTAAATATCCTTTTGTTGATAACATCGAAACTCATAATTAAGTAGAAAATAATCAAAAATTGTAACTGATAAGCATTATTTTTCACATAAAAACGTGAAAAAATTTATATAAATAAAAATCGTGCTTAGATTGATAATTTTTTCGAATTAAAATGGGGGGAAAAAACCTGCGTATAATATTATTTTGAACAGAATTAAATTAAATTTTAATTTGAATTACAATGTGTAGTGAATATTATATAGCCTTCATTATAGTGTAGAAATTTGAGTGAAACTTTATTTAAATATATTTGTGAGTCATTTTTTCGCTATGTTTTATCGTTAATGTATATATGACTGTTTATTCCCCATTTTGAAAAGTTTTACCTCAATTTGACAATACAAATTACTTCGAAAAGAAGTATAACATCTTAATTTGTTAAATACTTTATGGAAAAGAGATTTCATATCTTGTTAAAGAGTTCTTAAAAAATAATAATAAAGTTTCAGTGCAACATTCTTTATGAAACTCTTTAATGTGATATTACTATATTACTTGCGTATACAAATATTAAATATAGATATTACGAGATATTGTTTAGTATAATATACATATTTATGCACTGTAAAAAATTCTCGATCAAATTACGGAACTTTGCTAAAATTTCCTTTTAATCGTAAAATCAATTTTTACCGGCTGATATCTGATATACTATTAATATTGCAGTAATAATTACCGTAAAATCACTGAAGTACTGAAATTAAACAAACATTACTGTAAAAATCATGGTATAACATTTACGGTAGAATGGATTTTTTTGGATGATGCACGCAAAGTCCGTATATAGATATGGATTTCTTTCTGTGTGATATATATTTAAGTATAAGAATCAAATATGACTTGTATTCTGAAACTTCTTTCTTTGTAATATAAATAGTTGATCAAATTTTTTTATCACTATTTATTTCATGCGTCTTGAATATTATAAATTAAACTAAACTAAACTAAACTCAGCGGCGCTACAGCCCATAGAGTGCCAAGGCCTACTTGCCCATCTCAGTTTTCGTGACCTTGGGCTCTGGGGTGCAGGAGCAGATGCTCCGGGCAAGTGGTCAGCCGAACGCGGAACCCCCAGTGTTTAGTTCCCAAGCATGCTTGAATATTATAAATAGATTAAATTAATTTGTATATCTTAGAAAGGGAGTGAATGCAGGTCTTGTTGGAATTTTTTTCAGCGTGTGCAATTTTAATAAGGTCTCCGTAAATTTTTTTGGAGAAAATATTCTAGTAGTTTTAAACGTAAATCGATTATCAAAGCCATCTTATTCTAAATACATAAATGCTTGTGATAAATGCTTGAGGTTCAAATTAAAATACAAAGCTTACACAAATAAAACTTAAAACATCAATGTGCTCACAACTGAAATTCAGGATTTAACATCAGGCTTTTCATTTGATGCATATAGGAACTTAGCAGAACTTTGTGATTTGTCAACGCCACATATTGACCAGGTCAGGAACTAAATCCTAAGTTACTTTTAAAAGTTGCTTTAAATCTTTGAACTGCGTAGTTTTTAAAAATCTGATTTTGTAATTTATATATCGCTCAGAATTCCTAACTTGTATATGCGTAATACTGAAGTTTTTATCTAAAATTAAAAATATAGAAAGTAAGTATTAATTTCTTAGAGCAAGTGGATTTAAAGTATTTCATTGGGATTTATTGCATGAATCATGAATTTTATTTCACCTTACTTTAGAAATAAGTAATTTATATATGCAGTTTTCAAAGGAAATTTTGAAGTTTGTTGAACTTTTGTGTGATGTAAATAGATAAATGAAACTTTTTTAGTGTTCTATTGTCTTTTTACAATACAAAGTAGTAAATACTCAAACGGAAATTTAATGTTATTAATATTGAAAGTAACTGTTGTAAGTATGTAATTCTATATGATTTATGGGAATAATTAATGCCTTTTTATATTATAGATATACACAACTTAATTTAGCAATATTCAAGTGAAATTCTAAGTTTAGTAACATTGAAAGTGAGTTTAATTTAAATCGTTGAATGAAAATTATACAGAGTAATATTATATAGTGTGAATGACTATTTCTTTATAGTACTAAATAGTACATTACTTGAATCAATGAGTTCAAAAACTGGCCATCTCAAACAAAACTAATTTTACAAGAGAGACAAAAAAAAAACTTAACGGTCAACTTACAGCTTGATATATGGAATTTTTTTTAAATTTTTATATTCAAATATGGTTGTTCACAAAATATTCTATTGCAATTGTGCAAATAATATCATGTAGTTTAATTTAAAAAATAATAACTTGGAGATGATTGGTTTTCAGACAAAACATTTTACATTATATATTATATAAACATTACATTATACGTATATGATACATTATTTTTAACAAATGAGAATATTAGTAATTGGTCATATGTAATTGAAATACCAACTTTATTTAAGTCTTAGACTATTCATTGTTGGATATTTGTAAAGATTCTGAAGTCTTTTGAATTATGACTATCATTACTGGACCACGTACAAATTTCTTCATAGAAACACAAAACGTTTGGTTGATATTGTAAGATGTTTTTGTTGTCAGCTATTTTGTTGTGATGGTAACTTTTAAAAAATATGCTTCCGTAACTGATTATGGTGCCACTTTTAGGGTGCTTTTTTCGTACAGAGTAAATATTAATCTATGCTAACCACCAACTTCTGAAGCTGATGTTTCTTCTTTCTTGCTTTTTCATAGGAACATTTGGGTAACACATTTTTCTTACAATGCTCCGGCTACCAGTTTTAGAAATCAAGTCATATTTGTGGTCATCTCATTTACAGTTCACAGTTAATTTTATCCCTCTTTATTTTCTTGCATATACCATCTAAAGATTTACCATCTGAATCATTGTGTGGGGAAAGGCATCAATTAAATAATAAACCTCAACTAAATAATTAATAGTTGGATTGTGCGAACAATTTCATAAGCAACTACGGCCGCCACCAGCTGTAATATGTTTACAAGTTTATTCCGAGAACAGGTCATCGCGAGGATAGGACATGTATTCAAACTAAATAGAGATTTCACTGCATAAAATGGACTATACCAGGTAGGGGGGCACGGATTTTTTATATTCTATCTAAGTATCTACGTAAGTTAAATTTAAAAATGCAAGAATCTCAATTTTTAAAAAGAAAAGTGGAGATTACTAGTTTTCGGATTCATCAATTCAATTTATTTGCGTAGTACTCAAGTCGAAATTTAAAGCTAATAATATTGAAAGTTAGTATTAAATTTGTTAGTGCAGTTCTTTCTATAGTGAACTGAAATGCAATCAGCAAGATTTATAGTCTTAATCACATTTTTTTTCTAAGGAGATGTGTGGAATTTACACACATTCTCTACAATATAATCATCACGAATATCTAAAACATACTATTTCAATAATGTACTAGATCTAGAAATATGAAGTTCTATAAACAATATTCTCTATTTCATACGTAAAAAAAAAAGGATGGGGAACAGAAAAAACTAAAGAAGTCTTGATCTGTAGAACTGTAACACTAAAAGGGTACTAAGAGTATTATAAAAAAATGAGAAAACTCTGCTTTAATCCTTGCAAGCATTTTGCAAAGAAAAATCTTTTTTTTTAAAAAAAAAGAAAAAAGAATAAAGAAAAAAAAAAGTTTTTGAAACTAATTAAATGAGAAACGAGTCTTAAAAATGCTCCTCTCGAGCCCAATTAAGAATTGACACGCTTATTAAACAGAACGGACTTAGAAGAAGGAGCATTTCGATTAGAAATGATACACGAAAAGAATTCTTTTTCTTTCGGTCCGGATTCTTCTTTTTATTCTTTTTCTTGAAAGCTCCTCTAAATATCCGTCCCCTCCCTTAGCACATCGAAATCGTCGCGTCCTGCTTCCGCGCAAAGCGCAACTCAACCCGACTCCTCACACACTGAGGAGAAAGATCGTCTGCAACTACTCAGTTTGTTTCAATCGTCTGCCAAATACCGTTGTGTATGTCGTCTGCTAGGTTAGAGCACTTAAATGTGACTTACAATTTCAAAACAAACTTTCCATGCTTTAGTATCATAACAGAACATATAAAACTATTACTATCGAAAGTTTAACAGATGACGATACACAGTTAGAGATATATGTGATCGGGCATCGATAGAAAACGATTAATCGATTTTCACGTCACCTTCATTTGCATCGCATGAATGAACGGCGATCGCTTGTGTGTGACAAGGATTTAGTGCTCAGTTAGGAGTGACGGTTACAGTGAAGCATTGGCGGTTTCGTCTGAATGACTCAATAAGAAGTGATTTACTTTATAGCTTTAGCGAACTTTTAATGACTTCAAACTAATCGTTGACTAGTTGCGTGGTGGGAAATTCAGAAATTATAGGAAAAGAGAAAAAAAAGGAAGAAATTAAGTAAGTTCGAAATAAAATTATAAATATAGTTTTACAGAACACGTGTTTTTTTTTTCTTTTCTTTTTTCTAACGCATTTGATTTTTATACTCAAATAAAATGGCAACATTACGCTATGGCTTATGCATTCGAATTAATTTGTATATATAATTAAATTGTAACATAAACAATGAATTAAAACACAGCAAATTGAGATTCAGGATACACATTTTAAAGATAGTTTATTCACTCTGGGGAAAACACCGCATAATTTAATTGTAATAAATTCACCTTTCAATAAATATAGAGGATACCGTGTCAGCTAGCATTTAAATTCCTATGTGACGTCAGTTTCACATTATAATAATCCGTGCAAATGAAATACACGTGAAATTTTATTATCCATGCAATATAGACACTTCCTTTGTAGCATTAAAAAATTGAATACTTAAAAATGTGCTAACATTAATAGCGTTAAAAAAAGTTAAACATTACATTGAAAATAAGTTACATACAGTTATATAAAAGTTACATTGAAAATATTAATGACTACATAAATAATTAAAATTGCTTATGAAGTAAGAGTTTAAATTTCTTCCAGAACAATAAATTTTAATATTTGAATTTAATTTTTTTTTCCGATTTAATCATTAAACACTATAAAACGGAGGAATATATTTCAAACAAATTAGACATTTTCTAACGATATAAATATCTTATAATAACAACTAATGTATAAAAATTGTTATTGTTATTATTTATTTTTTATATAGATAAAAAGTGACAATTTTTAGATGAAGCTGTGGTTATTGTTTTACTAAAAAAACATTTCTGCTACATAAGTAATTTTATTTGCTTATTTGTAAAAACTATATTTTTTGCAATTTTAATAGTGAAATGCACACTTTAAAAGAAAAGAAATTGTATGTATTAATAGGATTATTTTCTCAGTAATTTAATTGGGAAGAACCTTGGAGAAATAATCTCATTGAATATTATTAAAAAAAATTTTATTGGAACATTTTAATTTTCGAAATTTTATACTTTTTCCAAAAGTAATGATTTTTATTACCCTTACTTTGCAAATTTAGAAATAAAAATATTTTTTAAGACATTCAGTGCCTCTTAAAAATTCAGCTTATTATATGCAATTAGAATATTTTATCTCTATTCCTCATCTTTTAATCATTAGGTGGCGCTACTTATACAATAATATCGTTTGCCCGCAGCTGGAATATAATGTGTTTTAGTATCTGTTCTAATTCATATTTATGTTTTTTAAAGTTTCGTAAATTAAATTCAAAATACGTAAAACTCAAATGAAATGCTCATAAATTTTTAAATGTCAATATATTATTCAATATGAATTTATTGTTTTGAAAATATTACAAATTATCTATACTCTGTGCTATTTTAATTTCATTTATCGTATGTAATATGTTATTTGTGTCAATTGGATACTTACTCTAAGTTTAAATGCAGAGCTGGCTCTGAAAATGTGTTAGTTATATCTTTATTTTCTCTGCATCATTTTTAATAGTTTATAATATTTAAAATATTTCCTACATATTAAATTGCAGAATATTTTAAGAACTTATTATCTAGAGTCATGCTAAGGAATATACTTTTTTTTCTGGTATGAAATATTTCATGAATATGATAAAACACATTTTGAATAGGAAATCTTCTTGTAAATTATTAACTATAGCGTAAACTTAGGAATCAGTAGTGCTTTTTGAAAACACTAATTTCAATTTTTATAAAAATTCATAACAAAATGGTATGATGCAATATTTGAAAATAAACAGGAATATTGTACATGAAGTTAAACTATATGGATTTCCCTATTTCGAGTTTTTATTTCAGCTTTCTGGTTAACAATTAATTATCATTAACAAGCAACTTAACATTTAATCTATCTTTATTTTATTCCGACAGGAGAAAAACTTAATGCACATTAGTATTTTTTAAATTGGAAATTAATAAATTTTTGTTTTGATCTATGAAAGTATTATCTTTTGCTTAGTATATGGAGCGAAATAAATAGCAGTTAAAGTTGCATATGAGCATCATAGTATATTTCATGAATATGAGAAAAAATATTGTTAATATTATATTCTCTTAACTTAATAAAACTTTCGTAAACTTGGGAATTAGAAAAGTTTTTAGAATATATAAATTTAAATTTCTTTAAAAAATTTATAAATTATTGTGACATAATATTTTTAAGATGATCAAGAATATTGTAAATGTAGTTAAAGTATATGGCTTACATTATATTAATTTTTTTCTTTTACCCGATTAGCAATTAATTATCTTTAACTGCCAGCTTAGCAAGTCTTCTATCATCATTATACTATCAAGAGAAACATTTGCAGAAAATAATAATTTTTTAAATTGAAAATTACTAAAAAGTTTTTTTGATGTTCGGAAATATTACCTTTTGTTAAGGAAATAGAGTAATATAAATAATAGTTTTTATAAGGAGCATTATAGCATTTTTAAAATATGTAAGACAAATTCATTATAGTTATTACACTGATTTGCATAAAACTTGCATTACTGAAACTTATGATTTTCTTTTAAATATGCCTATCTTTAATTCATTTTTTATCAATTTTTTTAATAATTTTATGCATTAATATCCTCCATGAAACTACTATTGCGGAAGCCGAATATTTTTTTTATCTGCATCAGATTTTCACTTAAACGTCTCTATATCATTTTAAATCAAAGAAATTTTTGTATTTTTGTTTGGCCACACATATGTGTACGTCAAACAACCCTTAAAATATTTGCTTTTAATATATTAAATTAAAAAAATAAATTACTGTAAATATTGAAAAACGTATATATTATCTTACAAGCATAAAATTTTTATTAATCTAAATGAAAATCTTTATTGGTTCATAAAAAATTAAATAAAAGAAATGATGAATGAAACTTTTAATAATAATTATAACTTATAGGCAAATCGTTTTCAGAAATTAAATAATGCGTTAGTGAATTTTTATAAACTTAATTTCAAAATCTGGAAATGTTGAATTCATCAATAAAATGTCAAAAAATTTTCCGAATTGTAATTTGCGCAGAATTTTTTCTCATTCACTGGTCAGGAAATATACAAACATTCTAATGTGGGTCAGGAACACTGTAGCAACATACATACCTACTTGTATGGCTGTGGCTTTGTCAATATTTTTTTTCCTTTTAATTTTTTAATCACTATCACCGTCTTTAATATATTTTTTGATAAAATTCGCACAAGAAAAATATCCCACTTTGGGAAATCCGAAATAATGTTCAACGGTGATTAGAAATGATTTAAAAAATTTATGAAACACTATTAAAAAATGTAAATTTAAAAAGAAAAACTTAGCTTGAGAGCTGTTGAAAATTGAAAGGAGTTTAAAATTGATTATTAGGAACATCTGCAAGTTTAAGATTCATTGGGCTCTCAAACTGGTTTCGTCGTTTTCAATCCTACTTTTTTCAGTATTTGTAAAGTGCCTTCCTTCCTTTTTCAGAATTCGTCGTTTTCAATCCTACCTTTGTCAGTATTGGTATTTGTAAAAAATTGATTTTTTTTCACTTAATGATTAATTTGAGACCTTCTTTACATATTATTTAATTCAAGATCGACAAGGTTTTTAAAATTATTTGTCATGGGTGATGATTTTGGAACACCCTAAATATGATATTTAAAACTTATTTTTTTTATATTGTCCAAAAATATTCCAAATATCACTTTACTTTTTGCAGAGCTTGAGCATTCATTGGACCCTGTAAAGGTAACCCTATAACGGTGGTCCCTATAACAGCTTGAACAACTTTCAAATTTATCTTGTACAACACATAAACTTTAATGGTAACCAAACCGAATGCACAGTACAACTGTATTTAAATGTTTTAATCCTTCAACCCCTCTTCCAATCATACCAACTAAATTAGTTTTAAATTATATATGAGTCAAACTTTTTCACCTTCTAGCGATTATACGAAACTTTGTCCGTACAGAATTACTCTGATTTTAATTTTAACGATTTTTAAGAGATGTTCGCGATATTGTTGAAGTCCTTTATTTATTGTTGTTTAGTAACAATCTGAAATATGTCCTGTTACCATTAAATCCAGCAAATCTCCGTAAGTATGAGTTCAGGACATTTCAGCAAAGTAGTCAGCAGAAGGATTAAAATTATTTTCATATCTAAGATAAAATAGAAAACTTAGCCTAATAAGTCAATACTCCATTACGTGTTGTTTTCCTCACCCACCTCTATCCCTTTCTCTTTCTCTCACTTTGTGTGTATATATATGTAAGCATACTGTCACCATGACACTATGCGGCATTACATAGTTTATGTTTAAAATTTCTTCAGCCATTTTGGAAAAGATCAAAAATAAATCTAAATAAATACTTAAGGTACAACTAACAATATATATATATANAATGTATATATATATATATATATATATATATATATATATATTGTTAGTCCTTTTTTCTAACAAGAAACGTAATGCTTATTTTACATTAATTATGCATGTGGCAATAAACCAAACTATCACAAAATAACGAATCAAGTGCCATGTTTGAAATGCCGTGAACACCGTTGCGTAACGCCTCCTTGCGACATGTAATCTCTTGAAACGCGAGAGCTGTCCTTCTATTACACCCCGATCTGACGTTGATATTATGGCAAATTAGGGTTTTCGCCAAACCAATCTCGCCATCAACAGTACAAACCAAAGTCATCCTTCACAAATAGAATGAAGTGGTGTAGTCTTCCATCACTTTGAGCCACGCCTACCCCAAGCTACGTGAAGCAAATCACTGAGACAATAGTTTTCATTACTGAGAATCTGTTATAGTTATTTCAATGTTAAATATTCAGTTTATGACAATCTTTGGCATATTTTATCAGATATGTAAGTGACTAAAGGTATAGAAAATTAATATTCGTTCTTTCATCGTATTACTATGGTAACAGCTTCGCTGTCAATAAAAGTTATAAATGTTCCATTTGGCAAAGTGTTTGATTATTGATATTTTTACAATGTAATTTTGTGAGTTCGGTACTGAATTTAGTGTAAACAAGTCTGAAGCCATTTATTTGAGAAAGTTTGTTATTGACCGAAGCTCGTCCGTGGAAAAGTTGCTCTCAAGAAGAAGAATGTGACGTTTATGCTCAATACTATATAGTTAGTTATCTTTCCAAGTTGTTTGGACAGTCCATTTTTAAGTAAATATTTGCGCAAAGCCATTAAAATGATGATTTATAAACAGTATATTTTGAACTTTTTATTACTTTATTTTAAAAATATTATTCCCTAATTATTGTTTCATGATTTTTTTTCGTTTTTCCGTTTTCATTGTTACTGTGAAAATCAGCATTATTGCCATTTACTGTATGCACAAAACTATTAGTTATCTTTTATGATAAAGTTCTGTTTAGTTTTTATTGAATTTTTAGTTCCAGTTAAAGCATAAAGGGACAAATTAATCAACAACAAATAATAATCAACAAACAATTTTAATTGAAAACTTCTTCGTTTCTCTGTGTAACTATAAGTATGAACATTTATTCGTATTTATTCTTCGGTCAGTTCAAAAACAATTATGGTACCAGTCAAACACATAAATTATCATTATATCATCATATTCAACTTAAAAATAAGTTACAAAAAAATTAAATAGAGAAAAGTTAAAATATTTAAATAAAGTCGTAATATACTTGGATTTAAGGAATGTAATATTTTTGTTTTTAAGCAATCAGAATCCTTTAAAAACATTTCAGAAATTCATCCACTTAAAATAATAAGCTGTAAAAAATGTTCAAAAATTCAATTAAAAATAAGGTTCTACTCAATTAAAACTATAAACTCATATTCCAAATAATAGTTAAACTTATTACCACAATGAAGTACTGCATACGTTTCTTCACGAACTGTTGCTCTTCTGTCTCAAGTACATTGAAAAATGCATCGCTTTTTACTGGCCCCAGAATAATAGTGGTAACTTTAGGAATACTTCTTTATGACTTTAGTTCTGTTACGTAAAAAAGGTCTTAATATAAAAAGAATGACAAAAGTAGAAGCTAGAAAAATATAATTTAAAAAGTTTATTTGAAATCAAAAACTTAAATTTACTAAGAAGATACCACAATTGTAACTTGCTCATCAAGCTGGATTTTCACATTTAAAAAAATTTGGAAGTCAGCATAAAAGGAAGTTAAGGGTTTGTTCAAACATTTTCATTAATTCTTTTTAAGAATTTGTAATAAAACATTTGCAATAATGCATCTAAATTCCTGTCACAAGGCACAATTAAAAATTTAGTTAAAAAAGTATACTGTGAAATAAATTTAAACTTGATCAGACTTTAACATTTTGTTAATATTATGCTGCACCTTTTTAGAACATCACTAATAGCATTATTTAAAAAATAATAATTTCAAAATTATAAAATTTTTTCGTCGAAATTTTTGTGTACATGATCCTTTTGTTGAAATTTTGTGTACATGACGAGCTAAGGAATATTCTATTTCATGGAATGAATTAACGTTCTTAGTTTTCTATTAATTGAAATTGTAATTTGATAAGTAAATACTTTGAATAATCCAGGAAAAGTAATAAAATAAATTTAAAATTTTTTAAATTTAAGCTTAAGAAACAATTGCAAAATATGTTTAATGGTATAGAATTCTTTTTTCACTTTGAATATTATTTCTTGAAGTTTGAAGCATTGTCTAAAATTCTGGGGGTAAAAATGCTTTAGGTTTATATTTTATAAGTTATATTATATAAATCTAATATTTACAAGTTTACATTTTATAAGTTTAAATTTTGTAGACAAATTTAGTGATATTTTTTTCCTAGACCACTTGAATAAAAAATATATTTGCGTTACAGGCAACATTTTACGTTCAACAATTCTGTCTCGCTTTTCTGAAAAATAGAATTTACTTGGTATCTGACAAGGGATTTATAGTTTAGAACGTGCTGTAACTTTTAAACTATTTTTAAAGAGACAAAATGATTTTTATCTTTGTAATATAATAGTACTCAAAATATTTGCACGATTATATTTTAAATAGGGAATTGCAGTTTTGTCTATGACATCCTAGATATAATATAAAATATATATATTGTTTTGTTAGTTTTAATTTAAAAATGTATATTGCTAGTATTTTTTGTTTGTGTTATGAGATAGTTTTTTGTTATTTACAATAAGAAATTATTTTTTCTTGCCTTTTCTCTCGCATTTCGCTGATATATATTTTTCATTGTGATAAGAATACATTCATCTCATTGTATTAAATAATATATCGGACGTTAAAATTTTTACAAAGGTGTGCGTGGTTTTGTGTTAAATTATAATTTGTTAAAATTAGCTCTAACTAGTTTATTGAATGTAACTAATAAATCTATTTAACTAACTCACCTAGTATATTTATGTAACAATTAAATTAGCAAAAAATGAAATGAATAAAAATGCCTGTACCTATTACCTAAGTTACCTAATAGATAAATAGCTAAGCACTGACAATTATATAAACTAAATAATAACTATTAAACTAATATAATAATTAATAAACTAATGTAATAACTAATAAACTAATATAATAACTAATGAACTAATGTAAATGCTAATAAGCTAATATAATAAATAATAAACTAATATAATAACTAATAAACTAATATAATAAATAATAAACTAATATAATAACTAATAATAACGAATATGATAATAATTATACCAATGTACTTTATGTTGATAGTTGCCATGAAATATTAAACTTATTGTAAAATGATAATCCATATCTTGTGAGAAATTTCAAAATGCAACAATATTAATAAAAAGGTGCAAATGCAACAATATTAATAACGACCTTATAACCGTATTTACTTATAATATCTAACAATTTTAAAATTTATCAATTCGACTGTCTAGACCTTAAATATTCTAATAGATATTAACGCTATAAGGGATTCTATCCCAGTCTCTCAAATTGATGCCTCCAAGCATATTTAATATTAATAAACATGTTGGCAAGCTACTTGATTATATACCTTGTGCATAATTTTGAATCAGTGTGACCTGTTTTTGTATCTTTTAATCTTAAAAAAACTGCTCCATGCATGACGGTTAATGTTTTACTAATTCGGAAAAATAACTGATAAATGAAAAAATTAATGGCACAAGTAACGAATTCTTAAAATAAGATTTTAGATGCCATTATATGTTAGAAAATTTAGGACATATATATATATGGGTCATTCTCACGAAAACTGTCATTTTTCTGTTCATAAAATCCCAAAAAAGTAAAGTGAATAAAAAGCTCTGAAACTCATATTAATAGAAATATGTAATGGCATTATAAAGAAAGTATATATCCTATAAATTATACTTAATATTTAAATTAATTAATTTTTTAAATAATTAATTTATAATTATTTAATTCCAATGCGCGAG
>NC_092207.1:93766909-93826978 GCF_043381705.1 Parasteatoda tepidariorum
ATCCTAAATTCTGTTTTAGGATATAACTATTACCAATGAACAGCTAGGGTAGAATAATAAAGCCATGAAAATTATTTCCTATTTTGCTCTGGACTTTTGTTTTAATGTATAGCAATCTGAATAAGGCAATATACCTAAAGACCATTGCTGAACGAGCAAATCCTGTCTTGCTGATGATCTTCTATCCTATGGGTATTTTCTACAAGGTAATGGGTCTTGACATATTTCTGGATTGCTAAAGATTGATTTGATATTTGTTTTCGTGGAGCTGACACCCAGAATATCCAGATCTCATCCCTTTTGAGCATTTAAGGGATGAAATTGAAAAAAGTATCACAGCATCTGGAATTTTAAACTTTAAATCTCATTTTATTAGACAATTCTATTAAAATGCCAAAAATGACCCATAAACTACTCGTAGAGTTTATACAAAGAATCAGCCGTCCGGTCAGCGTAGGGATCAGGGAGCTAGCCTAGAAAGGTTCTGGGTTCGAACTTCCGGGCTAGACGTGGATGTTCTTTCATACTTTGTTCTATATGTCCTTACTGTGGGAGTACCGTTGGCTCACCTAATATGGTGCCCCTCAAAGAGTGACCAACAAATCTGCCCTTAAGATGCCTGTATGACAAAAGGTCATTCTCCAGGTGAATCCAAAAAAAATTCAAGGAATCAAGACTGGAATAAAAGAGGTGATTAAATTAAATTGCAGTGTTAATTTAAACATATAGAGCACTTAGTATACATGCAAAGTACTTCAAAATGAAAGGGCAAAGCAAGCATACACTCGTGTGCTTGAGAAGATTTGACATTCCATGCAATGTCGATGTAATGTGTTTCTTCAGGCGTTTGGCGAAATATTTAAACATCACCTGTAAAAATTAGATCAGTATTGCTTAACATTTAAGAAAATACAGTTTAAATAAAATGATATATTATGGTGTAATAATATAATATATGGTATAATAATAAAATGATATGAATGGTATATTATGTATAATATTCAACCTCCACCAGCATCACCGGGTAGCATTTGTGTCCTCAGTTCTTATGCAATTTTTGCTTCTTTTTATGTGCCTGCTTTGCAGTTTTGTTTCGGCCTTGTCATTTTGTAGAGCACCTTACATATGTAATTCGTTTTTAATGTATGCATGTATGTTTAAACGTAAGCATGCGATAACATGGTGATATTTTTGATTTTTGCTTATTGGTCTAGCATATTATATATGATATGCAATCTTCTCTTGCACCGGGTAGCGTTTACATCCATATGTACTTAAGATTTTTGCTTCTTTTTGAGTGCTTGCTTCGCATTATCATTTTGACCTTCTGTAGCACCCTATAAGTGTAAAATATTTTTAATGTATACTTAAACATATGCATGCGATAACATTGTGAATTTTTTCTTAAACCACAAGCAGTCAAAATAGCTCTGCTTTAAAATTTAGAGTACATTAAAGTGCAATTTTGAACATTAAAGGGAATATCTAAAAATACTAACTACTTACAACCTTCAAAAATAAGATAACTGAATTTAAAAGTGGCTGAGTTTATAAATAAATGAATTTCATAGTTTAATCTTATTTCTGTTCGAATATCTTAGCTTATCGATTTTTTATTATCTGACTTTAACTATCAAAAACATACTTCAATTCTCATAAAGAGTGCTATTTCTTATGGTTCGTAATAACGTTTGAAATAGGATAATTTTAGCTATATAGGAAAATCATAAATTATAATTTTTTACTGGTATTTTTAAGAAAATGAATATATTTAATTTTATGAATTCTCATTTAGTACTAAGTTTTCTCAAAAATAGGTATCTATTTACAACGTACTTTCGTGGAAATTATCTTAATTAATTATATGAATCACATATTTTGCAAAACCATTTAATCATTTAATAGTATCTTCAGCCTTTTTCAAGACAGAAAGAAAAGAAATAAATATTTGACAAAATAACAAATAAATTCTAAAATACCCGAAGGTTTACTCCAGTCAAAACTTTTTTTTAAAATTTTTTTCTACAATTAATGATCAACAAGAATTATCATTGTTTTAACTCTTTCCACGTACAATACCTGTACATGTACGAGGTTAGGGATGTTCTTCAATCAAGCCTGAACACCTTCCATGGTATTCGCAATCACTCTCATTATATGTCCATTAACCGTGTACCATCAATCACAACAGACCTTTCCAAAGTTGGGAACGATAACTTTTGGGGGTGGGCAAGCGCAATTTTGGCTACTTTTTCCTCGCTTTTTGTGACTTACTAAAACCTCATTAGGCTTTGTTAACGACTAGAACAAGAACGGAGAGAATGATTGGAACGTTTGAATGAAAGAGGTTTGGGAGTAAAGAGACAGAAGACGAAAACAGCATGAAAAGGTTCCCCTATTAAATTGAGATGAGGAAATGCTATGGTGACGCACAGCTTTTATTGCGTTTAAATGAGGGTGTCTTATTTTGTTTGATTATCATTGTGACTAAGCTGCAGTTGAAAACAAATGCTTCGTGACATTATTTTTGTAACATCTCCATTTGTGCAAACTTTAGGTAAATGTTATTTGATGGATATTAAGTTATTACCTGAATAGCATTGGTTTATTACTTACACACGAGACAAGAAATGTGATCAAATAAAAGTGTAATCCTAAATTCTGTTTTAGGAGAATTTTCATCCCTTAACACTTGCCTTGCTTGGTTCAAAGTTAGAGTAGACATTAACGTCAATGAACTCACGCGCACTATTTATGCACGAATCTTTAAAAGTCATTGCCAATTATTTGATACTGTACACAGGATAATCCAAAGTCAAGTTATATTTTAAATTGCATGAATGTTCTTATTTTTATTGGCATTTAACCCTAAATATTTCAATTGCTATTCTATAACTAAAATAACTAAAGCAATGATAAAAGCAATTTCTATTTTTATGTAAAGCCGAAAATGGCTGAACACTGTTTATTCAAAGTGAAAAAAAAACGAACGTTATTCTCAAGTTGAGGTATTAGAACTAAGTTTTATATCATAAATGTAACTACAAAAGCAGTTATAATGCAATAATAACATAAAAACTTCATCGAATTGAAAAATTTTAAATGTGGAAAAAGTTCACAGATATCGAACGATCATACGCCCATTTTGAAGATTCACCAGAATTGACTAAGATTTGTTTGTTTAAAATGTGGCCAACGAAATGACCATCCAAGATGAGCTAATTGAAATGGCATCAGATCTTCCAGATGCTCCGTTATCGAATTTCATTCATATGAATTCCGATGGTTTAGTTACCGACAAAACTTCCTCACAATTTCTCCATGGTCATCGGATATGCTCCCTGCCTTGATTTGCCTCTCGGCTGCCATGATCTTTCTAGTCTTGTTTTTAATCTTTATTTTGTTAAAATTATTTTTTTCGTGGTCAACTTTTATTTTTCGTTTCAAATCTTTTGTTTTCCTTATTCACGACTGAGAATGAGCGTCTATTCTTGAATGTTTGGAATATGTAGATTTTTTTCCACCTATATAATTTTTTAAGCAAATGAAGCATAGTCGTATTTTTAAATTAAAAGTCGTATTTTTATAATTCGATTTTTCAAAAACAATTCAACTGATTTTACTCGATTTTAACCAATTAAATTGAATTTCCCCATTGCAAAATGCATTCTTTAAAATGATGTAAAACTTTTTATACCTTACAGTTCAAAATATTTGTGACTATTGTATATTTTGACATACTGTACATATAATATAAATATGCGCACACTGTAGGTATACTATGCATATTATTAGTATACTATATTGCACACATACTGTAATGCACTATGCATACTATTCAAACATGAAAACATTATTAAATTGCTTAAATTACAAAAATATCTTTTCTTTTCAAGGAAAACAATGAAGAACTTTGTTAAAATGATAATAAAAGTATTTGGAAGAAAATTATGCTAGATAATTTACTTATCTGACATTTTTTTTCTTTAACTAGAAGGAAATAATATACGATACAAATTATTCTAAAATGAAAGATTTAAAAAAAAACATTGATTCAAAATGTTGTTTTATTTCAGAATTTTTGAATCAAAACAAAACTATCTAACTGCTATGAACGTGACCAAATTTTTTTAGGTTGATATTAAATCAGTGCATGTTTCCAAATATATTTCAAACATTAATAAAAGTAGAAAATGATAGAAGGATGAAAATTCTCTTAAAATAATCATATATTTTGACTATGTAAAATATTTTGATTATTTAAAATATATTTAACTGGTGAACTTCATAACATGCAATTAAAGTGGAAGTTCCGTAACATTTTTTTCATATATACACTTTATGACATGAATATGGTCGGGATGATTTGGTTGGTACGTTGTTGGGCCCATATGAAGAAGTCGCCAACCAAAGCCCTTCGTGTAATAAATGATGACTGAGGCACTTTTAATCTGTCGGGTCACGAAGCCCACCAAGTTCCGATAACAATCAATACTTCTGAGGATACTGAATTGGGGTCAAAATTACGATCTGTGAATGAATGAGCAGATGTATGAATGGGTCCGCCCTCTAAACCGAGCTGTGATGTATGTGTGGCTGAAGTCGTATTCTTGGCCATAGATGGCGCCACTGAAAAACAAGAATCTCACCCTCTGCCTTAAATTTGCTTAGTTTCACCAAGCAGGCTTGCTTGTATTGGCAAATGGCATTAGATACAACAACTACATAACATGAGTATTTCTAATGCATAACTCAAACCCAGAGAAAATGTTTGAATCAGGAGACGGGTAGATTTAAATATAGTTTAAAAAATACTCTTTCGCATTCCGTCAATCACAATCACTACGTGACATTTAATTTGAGTTTATTTTTCTAAATGTTAATTGATTTTATAGAGAAAAACCTTGTTTGTCTATTTATTTTGTTCGTTTGTAACGCAAATGAATTAGTATTGGATTCCATGAAGTAATGACACCCCATTTGATTAAAAATAATTATTCAACATTTATAATTTCATGTAACCATCCGAATTCAAGTTCTTTATAACAATATATTAAGAAAATATCCACAGTTAAAAAACGTAATAAACTCTATGAACGTATTCAATGACACAAAAAAAAGTTTCCAAAATTTCTAACATGAAAAATAAGAATGCTCATTTGTCACATTTACAAGGCTTATGATTTGAAATTACGGAAAAGATTATTATTTTTTTTGATATTAACTCTTTTTAGGAGTTTAATCAGGAGGAGAAACTAATACTTCGTGCAATTAATGCAATGAAACCTAAGGCATCTGTAACATTATCAATTTTGCTGTCTTTAACAAATAAAACAAATAAATGATACGAATGAAAAGAGTAAAAACGCAAATATGTAATTTTTTTTATTATTTTAAAACAGTGCAAAAATAAACATCAAATAAAGGCTCTTTTTCACCAAAAAAATCAATAAAGAAACGATTAAGGAAACTAAGTGAAATTACATAACGGCATGTTTAAACATAATTGAAATTTATGTTATACAGATATTTATAATTTAGGAAAGAAACGAAAATCATTTATCTCATTCGCTTGCAAGGTAAAGACATAAATTATCACTTTTACTCTAGTTATTAAATTTCTTTCTAAATTTAAAACAAAAAAGAATGAATATATATTCAATTTCGATGTAGGTTTCAATTATCAATTTCATATCAATCAATTTTAATTATCAATTAAACTGCAGTAGATCTTATGATTCAAAGTGTCTTAAGAGCTTATTTATTATTAGTAAAAATAATTCTTAAGACCTTATCAGAATTTAAATATTTCGAATTATCAATTGAATTCACTACAGCGAGATAATAACATACCTATTAAAGTAATCTTAATGTAATTTTATAGTTTTTACTCAATACATTTATTATCCTTAATAAACATTTAAAAATCAAATCAATAGATCAAACCACAGTAACATCAATTTATTCAGAAAAATTTCCAAAAATGGCACTAACAGGAAGCAATTTATGTAGTATGTTATAGCTAAATGGCTTAATGGCATTAACATGATAATTTTTATTTAATATATCACAGCTAAATGACTTATTTTTAATAACCTAAAAGCAAATATAACTACAGAAATTATTAATAGACTAATGGCTAATGTATTATTAATAGACTAATGCAATGGCTGATTTATTGTGAGAAAATAACTTTTATTAGGAGTTTTTTAAATTAAAAAAACGCTTCCAATAAACGTTCAATAATTCATTAAAAAAGCATAAAAAGTCTGTTTCGTTATTAATGTCATTTTTATTCAAAAAAAAAATATAATAAATAAATTTCATATAAAAAGAACAAAAAATATTCATACAACATGTTTTTCTTTATATTTTAGAATTCTACATACACTCCCAAAAAGTGAGTAAAAAATCATATTTTTTTCTTAAGTATAAGAAGAATAAAAATAAAATAAAAATAAAACAAGTATTAAGAATAAAAATAAAGCAAATATTAAGAAAATATTAAGAAATATTAAGAATAAAAATAAAACAAGTAGCAATAATACAAAACGAGAGATGATATGACAAGTTGTTGTTTAATAACTAATTATATAAATTGCTAAAATCGCTAAAGCGCATTTGTTAGGTGAAATAAAAACATATGCTCTAATTAAAATTTAAATTATGTATTGATAAAATATCATTTAATCATTTATACTCAAGGTATTCATTACCATTCATTAATATTTCATGATCATTCTTTAAAATATATAATTCACAATTTGTAACAATTAGCAGTTCATATTTCACATCATTAACTACATAATTCAATTCACTGAAATAAAACATACCATTTAAGGAAAATTATCAATCATTAATATCATTTAATCATTTTTACTCAATTTATTCATTATTCTTTATTAACATTTAAATGATGAATAAAATATATCAATCCACAATGCTGTCTCAATTAACATTTCGTTTAGAAAGCTTTCAAAAAGTAGTACTAACATGAAAAATTACATATAATATATCACAATTACATGACTTATGATCTGAAATGACCTAAAAGCTAATTTCTTTTTCATAGAAAATAATTCTTTTTAGGAGCTTTGCCAGGATAAAAAAAACTCACCATACGAAAACGGAAAAAAAACTCGGAAGATTCTGTTACATTATCCCTTTCACTTTCTTACTGAATAAAATAAAACAAATGATCTTGGTTCTTGAATAAAAGTTGAGACAAACAAAAAAAATCATAAATGATGCTATTTATCAGCAAATAAAAATCGCTGGATGTCACCCAAATCATAAAAGCGTAAAGGAATAATATTTCCGTCTATCTTAGATATATTTTCATTCCAATTCTTTGAACACACATCATAATGAGCATTCTTACTTATAAATATTCGAAGAAACATTTTCCTTTTCAAAATTCATTGATAAATTATTTCTCCGCAATATTTCAAAAGGACGTAGTTAACGAAGTATGAGTGAGAAGAATTACTTTTAATGAAACTGGAATCCATTAAAATGGATTTGGGCGGTACTCTTCTCCTTTACAGGAAGTGTACCCAAGTCCGGCACCCTGAGATGTGATCGATTGATTTGCGTTTCAATCGAGAGGCTAACATGCTGAGAACGGAAAGAAACTCGCCATGTTTGTATGATGAATGTGTTGCCACCTTTGGTTTTAATAAAACAATGTTTTCTGGACTCCACGAGATTCCGTATTGCAGGCAAAAAAGATTAAAATTGTCTTCTAATGAAACTAATATTTAATATTGATAAAATAAACATGTAATGTAAGTTTTTTTTTATAATAGATAAATCTTAAACAGATTTATAGGGTGTAGTGTATCTACCACTACAAAAAAATATAATTCCAATTCGCTAGTATATAAGACATGTTAATTCGACTCTATGGAGGAGTACCTTTTCATAGATGAAGGTTGACATTGTCGATAGTCACATTGGTGACTTTTGGACGTGATGTGAACACGCCTACCTTGGCAGAAACGCCCACAACGATTTGGACAAGCCTACTTCGATGAATGGTTCACATTGAACAGTTGACTTGCCACATGCGACTACGACACCTCCTCGTGTTGTTGCGACACAGTTTTGATCACACATAACGTACAACGTATTCACTCAACTGCTATGGCAACACACCGTGAACTTAATACAGCTCTCACAACCTGCATTTGAAAAGTACGGTGATCTTAATACAGCTCCCCCGGCCTCTCGCAAAGCAGCAATGAATCAACTTATAGAATCCGTCATCGAATTCTATCACAGATATAATTTTGGTGGAGGAGTACTGTAGTGTATCTACCACTACAAAAAATATAATTCCAATTCACTAGAATATAAGACATGTTCACTCGATTCTACGGTGGGGTACTTTTTCATAGATGAAGGTTAACAATGTCGATTACTCCTCTCCCCACTTAAGGTTTTGTTTAGATCTTAACTTATTCGCTCAAGTTAGAAATTAATATTGTTCTCTTCTAATGCAATTTCAAATCGCAAAGTGTTTAATTTAAAGTTTAACACCGTTTATCTACCATCCATTTCTTATGTTTGTATTTTTAATATACTGAAAAATATTGATAAAAAAAGTATTGATTTAATTTTTTGCTTGACGTACCGGCCCTGAGAATTAACTTGATCAAATGTGTCTGCAACTGGCTTGTATTATTTATAGTGAAAACTGTGTTTGACTTGATAATGAACTATATTGTTCGAATATTTCGTAAACCTCATGTATCAGATTTGTATTACTTAAACAGTCTCTGACCGAATAATTAGACGCACTTTAAGATTCTATGTAAAATCATAATTATCAGATGATACTATACAGCTTTATTGATTTAGCACTGCTGAAACCGGTTCACGAATGTTTATGTTCATGTATTAATTAGTTAACATCGTGATGCAGTACGTTAAAAATAAATACACATAGGAAGTATATAAAATATCTCCAGAATAAAAGCCCATTACACGTAAGTTTAAATATAAGAGTATTAAATACAAAATCATGTTAAGCATATTCAAACACTACAATGCATCTAATAATTTAGTCTAATTATTATAATATACTAATATAATAACTGATATAATAAACATTCTATATTTATATAATACATCGAATTAATCGAATAGTGGCATTTATGTTATACATCGTCTAATTTAACCAATTGATACACAAACGTAAACAAGTACAAACCGGTTTTAGTCGCACAAAAATAATAAAACTGTTCAGTATCACCTAAAATTAAGATGTTACATATAATCTCATAGAGAGTCTAATAATTAGGAGAGGGACTGTAATTATTAAGTTTTCTGTGGCATAAAAATAATTGACATCTTTGTAAAAATTTAACTTAAGTGACATATATGTCACTTAAGTGAATCACCACTCTTATAATTTAAACACTATAATTACTCCAATTCAACGAATAGCAACGTTTGCAAATGAAGTTAAATATTTATAACCATTGTGGTGTGTTTTCCAAATGCTCAGAATGTAAGAAATGAATTCTTTAATTTTCTAAGTGTTAGAAAAATGTTATGTTATAAGCAATCTATTGCATTAAAAACGGGCACAATAACTTCGTATTTTTTTTTATCACAAATTTGAATTTATTTTAAATAATTTTTTTTTTTAAATCTTTATTTATTCCGATTTGAAAATGCAATCTTACCAGAATTCTTCGAAAATTTAATTTTAGGAGTAATGAAAGATTTTCAACAGTTTATTACTGATCATTTTGTAACAAGTACCACCAGGGAAACGTAATTTAAACTACCATGAATTAAAGATAAGTTAAATGACAACTCTCCCATTTTCGCCTCTTCGTTCTTCCATGTACCTAAAACAAGAACCTTTCCTTCTGTTTTACTTATGGCTGTTATTGGTCGTAAAATATGACCGACGTTTCGTTACCAACCCGGACGGAAAATTTTATGACGCGATGAAACCCAACAAACGTTTGTCAGAAGCTTTGTTGGGGGAGCCAAAATTATAACCCAATTATTAGCGATAATTTCCTACTGATTGAATTAACTACGTACGATTTCTTTCGCTAATTATTGACGTGACAGCAGCTGGCGTAATTCGATTTTGGTTTCGAAAGGTCTGTACTTAGGGTTCGTCTTCCTCACCATATCACATCAATTGTTTATTAGGGGCGTTAGGTAGATGTATGTCGGGAGGGTGGGTTCCGACACGACAAAATTGGAACTGTGTTCCAACGATTTGTTGCAAAATAATTTCGAAGATTGAAAAAAGAATCGTTGGCGAATATCGCTAAATGTTTGTTCTATGCGTTTAAAGCAAAGTTACAGTTTGCGAAAAATTAAGCATTACCTCACAAATTGGGAAAAATAACTCTTTTTAATGTATTCCATTTGCTTTCATATTTCTATAATAAATCTTTGAAATCATTAACAAGTAAAGTTATTTTACACTTAGAGAAAAGTTTTTTTTAATAGAAAATAAAGTATTTTGATTCTTTAAAGTGCTTGATTTTTTCTTGAATTTCTAGAAATGCTTAGTTTTTTAAAACTTTAATGTACAGTCATTTGTGGCTCTCAGTTTATTGTTAGTATTTAAAAGTGTTAGTAGTTTCTTAAGTTTTATAATTAACTTAATATAACTAACTATTTTATATTTTTATGTTCGTTTAATTTAGAGATGATTGCTAGTGTATTAAGTTAAGCAAAGATAATGTTAATGCTCTAAAAAGTTACATTTTATAAATTGAATAAATATTCGATTTGCATTCAAATGGTACCTTTTTTTGTGTAACTTCATAAAATGATAGAGAAAAATAAGTATATGATTGTTTGCATACAAAATATAATTTGAAGATATGGCATAAAGAACAATAATTGATTTGACGGAAGTCACTTCTTTCCGAAAAACATGAATTTGATGATTTTAAACGGCGCAATGCCAATTAAAATGCGTTTTGTTTTAAGCGATTTACAATTGTACTAAGAGCTTGATGTTGATTTAAACAAAAAATATTTTTTTAAATATTTTTTATCAATTAAAATAGCTTTTATATAAAATAAATAATTTTTTTCATGCGACTCTTGGGTTGCTTTTCCCTTTTTTTATTTCAAGATAAACACAACATCTCATCATTGTAGCTAATAAATATAAAGCCATTCATTCCATTGAGGGTTTCTAAAAACTACAAAAAACTAAGAAGAATACTGCAAAAACAAGCTTTGCAACAAATTCACGGAATTTTTTTTTCAAATTAACGTACTGCATGGTAACTATATATCAGTTAAAAAATAAAACCTTGTATTAAACACCAAAGTATAAGGTATTTAAAACATTTATTCAGTAATATTTCGTTCATGTGGTAACACTATTCTGGAAATTACGGTTTTCAAAATTATAGTTCTTATTGCCACATATTTTGTAAAAAATACAAAACTGACAAATAAATTCAACCGAATGAATGGTTTTTATGACATGTTTTAATGTATCACATGATACTTTAAAGCATGTACCAAATTTTTTCACATAATATAAAATCAACTTTTTTTTTCGTTTGTTAATTTTACCAAAATCATTACAAAAGCGATTCGGTTAAAATCACCGAGCTTTTTAGTGTTCTCATAGAGCCATAAACATTTTAAATTTTACCATATTCTGGTAGTTTTACTTATATTTTTTTCTAAGAAGTATAGAAACAATAGCCTTTAAAGGGATTGTATATGCATATATAACCCTTGATCATACTGATAACATAGATGCAAAACACCAGTTTCTGTCAATCTCCATTCAATGGTACTATGTTCTACGTCAGTATTTCCCAAACTTATGACTTTTGTGTACCCTTTCTAAATTTTTCGTAACGCTGTGTACCACTCATAAAAAAATGAATGTATTGTTTTACTATGAAAAATTGCACAATAGTTAAATATCACAACTGGCTGTTGACACCACTACTTATTAACTGTTAACTCTGCAAAAAATAGCCAATAGAGAAATACGTAATCGTAAATTTTCATGGCTAGCTTTGTTTTTAAATAAAAATTTTTTGAAATTTTCGTTTGTTGCAAGATATTTCGCATAAGAACGCGTACCCCCGCTAAACTGTTCCCGTACCCCTGGGGGTACGCGTACCACACTTTGGGGAACACGTTATCCAATGTCAGTCTGTCAAAATTATGTATGCCTTGCGACCAAGTGTATTCACATAGAACGCCTGTAAGGTCTTTACATAAGACTTTAATAATTCTGTACTTAGTGCACAGTTTTTTTTAGCATTCGTGTTAGTGTTTCTTATAGTCTTCTGAAACTCGGAATAAAATCTGAATTCCTCTCAGCTATGTTTTTGTCATTATTAAATTGTAGCACTTTGAATTTATAGAGAATGCAATAATTAAATAAATTAAAAAAAGAAAGAATGAGATTAAAATAACCTTGGTTGTAATGAATTATTGAATTAAAGCATGCATTTGAATATTATACATTTTTTTAATTTTAATATTTATAAATGCATTTCAAAACTTTTTTATAAGAAAAATTAATCGTTTGGAGCTATTTTTTTTAATTGAATTTAAGGTAATATTAAAATATTGAATAGAACGTCATTAAAATTGTTTGTTAAGAAAATGAAATAAAGCTTTCATTATGAAATAATTATAATTAAATAAATATGAACCTGTCAGTAAAGTAGTTATTTTATTCCTCTAACGGTATTTATAATATCACCTTCTAACGACGAATTTGCCGAAAAATATTTTTTCTTAAATGAAACTAACTCTAAATGCAATGATGATTAAATCGAAAGCGTGAATCTATTTAAATAAATTTCATATAAATTCGATTCATTATAAACCATTGCAAATTTCATGATCTCGTGAAAAATAAAGATGCATTTTTCAAACTCTGCTAAACTGTCTGTTACGAATAATTTATATAGTTAATCATTTATTTCGCTCTTAACGATTACTAAATTTCCTTCAGCATTAAAAATGCATGGATTAAATTATTTTCCAAACTTCAAACTGATTATGATCAACAACATCATTAAATTCAAATACAATTTTTAAGTTTCAATTACAGCAGGCAGTCTGTTTCCGAAATCATTGCTGTAGGGACAACAATTCTTCGAACGCAATCATAACATCGAAATAAACTAATTCTGTTATCAGTTGCATTTTACGAGTGCATCAGAAGCTTTAATTATTGCTAAGCAAATAAATCTTTCATCGAGGTAGAATTTTCCATGCGAGTGCCTCAAGGGAGATTAATACAGTACCCCCACGAACCTTGATAGAAAAGGTCACGTGGGACCATTACACATTTCAAGAATCACGCCAGCCCAATTCGCTTCGTCAAGACACGGAATTGAAAGTTTACATTTCGTTTAACAGTCTTCGCTTTGTATGTTCTTTTGCTTATCTTACAGCCGCTGTACATGTTTGTTCTCTTTGGACTCCAAGCATTTTAATGCTTAGAAGAATCAATTAATTGTAAACAGTGGCTGGGATTGTGTAGGAGGAAAAGACGTTCGACGGCAGGATGTTTTAGAACCTTTCAAAGGAACGTTCCCGGAATTCTTTCATCACCTGGAGAGAAAAAAAAAAATCAGATATCTCTGATGGATGCGATTTTTGTTTACTAAAAGAATGACTCTTTTGAATCTCAGAGAACGCTTTTAGGGAGGTGATTAATTTTTATCAACTTGCTGACACAATAATTGAGAAGCTTAGATAATAAATTGAAATTATAAACATTTCTTATTTGCTACTAAATGTGGAAATTTTCAAATAAATAAATTTAAAAAAATTCATTATACTGAATTTTTATCAATGCCGTTTTCAATCCTTTCCTAATGCATCTTTTCATCACATAGTTCTTACATAAAAATAATTAGAATGATATATATATATATATATATTCATTATTATTTACTAATAAATTTTTATCTTTCTGATAAAAAATAAGACGTCGGCAGAAAGGACCGTTGGTGCTTATTCCATAAATTTTTGAAGTAAATGGACAATTACTCTTAACAGGTAAAAGAATCAGAAAAAATAATTTCTAATAAAAAGTTATTTACATACATGGTTATATACATGTGTGTATTAAAATTGGTGGAAAGATAAGCAAGCCTTGTTCCATCTTAAGAAGAAAAAAAATGAAATAATAAATCTAAATTAAATTGCATGTATTAAATGCATATAGAGAAACAAATTCTGGTGCAATTACCATACTGTAATGTCATTTCTGATGAAAAAAAATCATATTGGAACAAATATACGGTACAAAATATACGGTATTTAAAACATTTATTCGGAAATTTTTCCTTTCATGTGGTAACAATTTACCGAAAATTCTCTTTTTCTCAATTATAAGTTATTATTACCACTCATTTAGTAAAAAAAAAATACAAAACTGAAAAATTTATTTTACCGAATAAATAGTTTTTAGGTCGCATTTAAAAGTATCATGATAAAATCACCACATTTTATAACAGTTTCCAAGTTTTATAAGATATTATAAAACTATATTTATTGTTAATTTCATTCAAATCATTAAAAAAACCATCGGAAAATATTTACGAGCATATCACTAGAAACTTACTAAAATTTACCATATTCTAGTTTTGACGATACTTTTTTTCTCAGTGCAAGAGTTGATCACAATTAGTGAGTTTTAAGATTGAAATGCAATTTTATCAATAGTTTACAACTATTTTATGACCGAAAAAGAATTCTAAGAATTGTAAAACCTCAAAATTATTTTGCCCATTAGAAATTTGTTGAAAGTAAAATTTGTAAGTTTAGAAAATAATAATACAGATTATTTTATTTTTTACAACGATTATAGAAGAAATTAATGAACATTTATTTTAAAAACAGGATAACTATTTCAAATTACTCAGATTATTGCGCGACTAATAAAATAATAAATAATTTTTCATTAAAATGAAGTTTAATGCTTCATTTTTTAACTCATGTATAGTTTCTATTATTTATTTATACTTAATATGAGAAATACTATGACCTTTAAAAAATTTAAGAAAGTAATGATATACTTCAGCAAAATAAACATAAACATATGTTCAGAATTATCATACTTTTATCTCATAATTTTCACAGAAGCTTCAAATTTTTAATTTTTAAATGAAGTTTAATATTATGAAACCTATGGAGAAAAAGTAAAATTTTAACTAGTAAATTGTAATCAAATTGTAAAAAAATGCAATTTTCAGAATACTTTTTTCTTTGTGATGTGGTACAAATATGATGAACTTATTTACTATTCATACAGCCATTTCAGCTAAAACAATTGACTAAGAAAGTTCAGTAAGTATTTTTACTAAGAATATTTAGTAAAACTATGACTTACTAAATATTCATTAAAATATTTATAACAAAGACTTTATCACAATATTTACCTTATCAATTAATAAATTATTTGATGAGGTTGATTTTTAACTCTTTTAGTGACTATTGTTGCTATCTAGGCAGTTATTTAAGTAACCATGGTTGGAAAAAATACTTAAAGAAAACTTCTATTGGTCCCAAAATGTTGAATTCATTCTCTTATTATTCATAATGACCTGAATTACAATATTAAATTGTAGACAAAACTTGTGTATTTTCCTTATACTTTTCACTAAATACTGAAAAAGTACCAAAGCTTTGTTTTATAACAATGGTAATAATTGATTTCTAACGTCTTCGTCAGAAATCAGTTATTGCGTATAAAAATTTATTATTGTGTATTGTAATTAAGAATGTTAAGAGCGTAATTGCGTCACATTTATTGTGATTTTTTAAAAGAAAGTTACAATATGTATTAAGCACTTAAACTTTATACAGTTTGTGCAATTCAAATGAACAGTAAAGATTGTGATGAGGAATAGTATGACTGACATTTACTACAAGATTTAAACTATAATAATTTAAATTTGAATGAAAGTTACTCTAACATAATATTAAAACTCCATTATATTCCAAAATAAATTTTAAAAAAATTGTATAAAATTTTTATTTCAACTTTATCCGTGCATTACAAGATTTTAATCAGGCATGTGAAATGCAAAAGCAATTGCACTAAAATTGGTCATAGTTAACCGACAATTGGTGTAAAGAAATTTTTATTCTTTACTATATCTACATTAATAACGTTGCAATGAAGTAAAAAATAAAAACTCGAATAACTTTCTCTTAAATAATCTTTAATGCCAGTCAAAAGTAAAAATAAAATGAAAATTTTCTTAAAATATGCATTAGTAAAATAAATACTCAAAAATTAAGTTCTCTTTATTCAAAAAGTTTTCGTTTTCTAAAAATATCTTTAATAAGCAAAACAATTCGAAATATCAACTATAAGAAAAAACCTATTACACGATTCTTTGAGCAAGATATTAAGATGTTTTTTTTCTCAAACAATAAAAATCATAAATAAACAAAACTGTTTTTACAAATTTCAAACAATTGCAGATGCTATTATAAAAGCATATGAAATTTTTTTTTTAAATGTTATTAAAATGTTAGTTGTTGTAATGTTAATGTAATTAAAATGTTAACTTGGATTATTGTAATTTTGTCACAGTAATAATTATGAAATGCTCCTAGATTTCCAGAAGAAAAATTAGAACGAAGGCAAACCACATGAGACAAGATAAATTAAAAGAAATTATAAAAATCTTTTTTTAATAAGCATGAATGATGATTTTAATTTATTCTGCAAATTGTGTTATGATTTTAACAATTCTTATTCAAGTTAAATATTCATTTTATTGAAAAATGTATTCTTAACTTCAACTGAGAACAATAAATTTATTTTCAACATGTTTCATTCGTATAAAAAGGTTAATCCAGTAGGTATTTCGTATTGTGACTTTGTAACTTAAATCCAACATAATTTGAAATAGTAAATAACAAAACCGTTAATGAATATTTAAATGACTTCAGCCAAAGTATATTTTTTTTTTGCTGCTATTGAAAGAAGATTAAATTTATTCTATTAAAATAAGATACGCTTTAAAGAAATTTTTTAATTAAAGACTAGAATTCTATTGCAATTAGAATCTATGTATCTAAAATCTTTTATGAAGTAATAAAATCTCTATTGTATATGATGACATAATTATAGAATTCTTAAGAACATTGCATTAGTTGCACTGCAAAAAAATCCTAATTATTGGAAAAAAAGTTTTCCTGAAGTTTGAATAAGCTATTTTGGAATTACAACTAATTAGAAGATTGATGCAAATATATAATTATTTCTTAAACTCGCATAATGCTTTGCTTGAAATCAATGTTATAATTCTTAAAAAAAATTATCTAATTAAAATGCATTTGAAAAATAATAAAAAAAGCAAGAATCCATTTAAAATTAATTTTTAAGTTATGATATTTCAGTAAAAGCAGTAATTAATTTTGATTTTATGAAATGAAAACTAAGCATTATATTTAAATGTCTGCCTTTTAAAAAGTTTTTCTTGCAACTCAAAAGAAAAGTAATTGAAATAAATTATTTTAATTTCATATCTGTAGAAATATTTTGGTAGTCTTTAATTTTCTTGTAACCTCCTCCCTAGCTTTTTTTTCCAGCCAATTAAATTTGATGCAAGGTACCAGACCAGCAGAAAACTTTTTTTAATTTAATTTTTTTTTTTTAAGAAAGCTTACCAAGTTTTAGAAAAAAGTAACGATTTCATTCGACATTTCCGTTGCAAATACTTGTACTTTTTCCCTAACAAAGTAACTAAAGTACAAGTAAAAGTACTAAATTTAAAAAGCAACGAAGTACAAGTAAAAGTACATACTTTTTACTTATACCGGCGGTACAAGTAACGAAAGTAAAAGTATTGCCATATATGGTGCTGGCCCCGTGATCGAGAGTTCGTGGATTTGAAACCCGACGGCCGAACACTCTCCGGGTAGTAAATGGTGACTGATGCACGCTAAATCTGACAAGTCACAAAGTCCTCCATGTTCCCATAACAAATCAATACCTCTGGGGGTACTGGATTGGAGATCGATCGTTCTCTGATTCAGGTCAAAATTACGATCTGTGGATGAATGAATGGATGTATGAATGGGTCCGCCCTGTAAACGGGTGTGACGTATGGTATGACAAAAATCGAATTCTTGACCATAGATGGGGCCACTGGAAAACAGGAACAATCGCAGCCCTCTGCCTAAACACGCATACGAAAGCAAGCAAGCAAATAAATCGAGTGCTATGAACACTGTACAAAGGGAAATTGAATCTAAACCTCAATTATATTTGAGTTAACATACACTAATTTTTTTTTACAGTATATATATACACTTAGAAAAAATTTATGGTGAAAACCACAATAATATGCTGAAATTTACTGTGCGTCTGGTTGTTTGGGAAAATTAAAGCTCAATAATATTTACCGAAGTACTTCAACAATGATTTTGGTTTAATTAACTATGGTTTTATAATATGTAATAAAATTTGGTAGCCTTATCAAGATACCTTAGAACATAGCGTAAAAACCGATTTTTGATTCGTTGAAAAGCCTTTCGATTTTTTATACATATACGTAATTAAAAATTTTTACTTAAAGTTAGAACTGGGAATTTGATTTCAAGGTTTTACGAAAATGAAGGTTGAAATGGAAGTTCAAGCTGGGTGTTCGATTCTAAAATAATAATAAGAAGAAATTTAATACAGGCATGGTACAATGCGAGCTTTTCTCAATTAATTCTGTTATAAGTTTCCACTTGAAAATGTTCCTTTCGATCTCTTTTTTTTATTTTTTTTGGAAAATAATAGTAAGCATCGTGGCTTGACCAGGCATGATTAATATTCACCTTTTTTTCAATTTATTTGTTCTTATATAAAAACACTGTTAAAACAATACAAAATTAATTTTAAAATAATTGAGTATTACTCTTACTGATTTCAAAAACATAAAAAAAAATATTCTTAAATTACAAATATGAGTTTTCATAAAAACGGTAATTTCTAACTGTAAAAAAATATTTTTGAAAATGAAAAATTTAAAAATTAGTTATTTAAATCACAGAAATTGACTAATAAGATTCGAACTACTTATTACTTTTATCTGATTTAAAAAACTACCAGAATACGGTAAAAGCTATCGTGTTTTTTGGAGACACCAAAACATTGGGAATTTTAACCGAAGCGCATTGTAATGATTTTGGTAAAATAGAAATAAAATACGTTTTTTTAAATATGTGATACAATTTGGTGACTGTGGTAATAATTTGAAATTTTTAGCGTGATACATTAGAGCATGGCATAAAAACTGTTTATTCGAGTAAATTTAATTTTTAGTTTTGTATTTTTTTCTAAATGTTTGGTAATAAGAATTGTAATTTTAAAAACCAAAATTTCCGGTTAACTGTTTTATATGAACGGTAAAATTACCGAATGAATAATTTAAATACCGCATATTTTGGTTTAATTAACCAGGAATATAGTTTTGTTTACCAGAAATGTCATTACCATAAAAGTACAGTCATTTTACCAGAATTGTTTTGTCCGTATATAAATATCCATTTAATTTTTTAATACTTATTATAATTATCAAATCATTAGAATTAGCAACCTTAAAAAGGATCTCGCTTACTGCTTCACTTTTTAACCGAAACAGTGATTAAGAAATACTTTTAAGGGGATCGAAAAACGTCTTTTCCTAATCTCTATTGCGTCAATCGGTTCGTAAAGTCATGGTTCAGTCACGTATTTTTTCTACTCGTGACCTAACTCTTGGTGGAAATTTAAAAAAGTTAACTACCTTAATTTATGTCTTATAATCTATCAAGGGTTGCAATGAAATGGGTGTTAGCGTTTTATATTTTGCGAAATGATTCGGTTATCAATCATTTAATAACAAAGTTACACCTTGTGAGTCAGAAATCAACTTACATTTCCTCTTAAAATCACAGGTGTCCTTTCATTTTCCTCTCGATCCGAAGATTAAATAAATAATTTTTATTCCTCACAAAACCCATGCTCTCTTCTAAAAGTGAGCAATGATTTTTATATTACTTTCCGTGATTTCCGCCCAATCATGAAGCGTTGCATGTGTGTTGAATACGAATGTATAACGATTAACGAAAATAAACGAATGTATAAAACCTCTTGTTTCTAACTAAAGAAATTTTTTAAGAATAGTTAAATTTCTTTGTCTGTCTAATGGCAATTTCTTTTGTTACTAAATTATTGAAAAAACATCTTCATACCAGTTTTGTTTCTTTAAACTGCTAATAATAGTAAGTGAACCACCACGGCTTGGTCGGTAAGATACTGCAAAAATATAAAATATTAACACACAACTCATTACGACTATTGATAAATTGTAAGACATAATTAAAGATAGCTAATTTTTCAGTTTCAACCAAGGATTCATGAGCAGAGGAAGTGTAGAGCAGAATCAGGATTTGGTATCGGTAGTGGCTTAAAGCCCCCTCAGCTCCAAATAGATAACTTTTTAAATGGCGAGAATTGCAGTCAAAATGATCCGATGATCTTTGTCATCCAGTTTCATCCAGTTTCTCATGTCATCCAGTTTCGGCTAAAAATTAGAATATCTAAGGCAGGTGTGACGCATGAATAATGGCAAAAAAAAATGGAAAAATGAAACAGATTTATTTTTAACTAGCCGTTTTTGGTGACAAGCTTAATCAATTTTCAAAATTATCTTGTA
This sequence comes from Parasteatoda tepidariorum, assembly GCF_043381705.1. NCBI lineage: Eukaryota > Metazoa > Arthropoda > Arachnida > Araneae > Theridiidae > Parasteatoda > Parasteatoda tepidariorum. The sequence goes on from NC_092207.1 coordinate 93,787,597, forward strand.
CATCATATAAGCTTGTCTATCAATATTATCTAAGCATATATATTATTGGTAATCAAGCCAAATACAAGGCACAACTGTATTCAAAACGACTGATTATTGAACCCCTGGTTCAATCCTAACTCCTTAATTAGTTTTAAACAATATAATAGCCAATATTTTCCCACGTCTAGCTGTTGCCCGCTACTTTGCCAACACAGAAGTACTTTTACTCAATTTTAACTTTCACTTTTACGCAATTTAACTATTCGAAATACTCAATTTAACTATTTTTAGATATTTTTAAATTTCTTTATGTATTGAATTTCTGTTATAATTTTAAATATTTCCTACAGCCATTAAATCGCACAAACTGCTGTACGTATAAGATCGGGATATTTCAGTAAAGTAGGCAGCAGTCATCGCTGTCGCAAGATAAGATAGAAACCTCTCCCGATACTCCATTACGTGCTTTACTACTACCCCAATCACCTCTTGAGCCATAACTTGAGTATTTTATAATAAGTATGCTATTGCTCGAAAAAGGGAAGCCTCTTCGTCAATAATTGGTAAGACAGTATGAGGCATCATATCTCCGTTAATGTCTTACGTTATTTCTACAGCCATTTTAGAAAAGATCAAAAATAAATCTGAATAATTATTTTGTAAATAAGTTTTTATTTCTATAAAAATTATTATTCTAAATAAATACGTCAACGTGCAACTAACTATTCACCTGCTATTTAAGTTATTACTTAAAACAGTTTGAAAAAATAAATAATAACTGAAATGTTACCAAAAGATGTCGAAATATCTTAGTTTATGGAGCCACGAAAGAGAAATATATATAATTATCAGTGCGCTACGTATACTGATAGTTAATGTCTTACTATTGCTAGTTTAGTTAACGATAGGGCTAATAAATAAAAAAAATTACTTGCGAATTCTAATTTTTTCAGAAATAATACAATACTGAAATTTAGAATTTCATGAATAATAAATTTACCAAAGAATGCAGGGATTCGAAGAAAAATGAAATAAATATTTTATTGCTCACTATCTGACCCATTATTATAAAATATTCAGATCAAGTACCAAAAAATAAAACTCTTAAAATCATAAATTTCCTCATGCATTTTTTTTATTCTTCATGCGATAGCCTTTTTTTTCTTTTAAATGCATTAACTAAATATTATTAAATATCCAAGAGCAAAAACTAGAATCCTCTTTAAACGAAGTTATCTCTTTCATGGGCTCATCGCATGTTGGTGATTAGTTTCCCGATATTCTCAACGAAATCCAACACTTCCTCAAAACACTTAGCGTAATTACATTTCAACATTATGAACCACGTGTAAATATTTAATTTGAACATGTACCTCTATTATTAGCGGCCTGCATCGGATGTTAATGATCATAGGATAATTGTTCAATTATCTGCTAGGATGACTGAAGTGGCGTTTAAGACGCTGAATTAAGATGCTGACTAATATCTAATAACCTAATTAGTTTCTATTACAACATTATACATAGTACGTAACAGATAAAAATATCCTGTAACTCAATTTCAATTAATTGATGCCCAAAAAATGCAAATTTCTGAGGTCGGTGAAAGGGGAACATTATGTATCGAATTGAAAGTGATTGTGAAAAATAATAGGGCTTGGTAAAAGATACTGTTTTGATGTCTTAACTTAATTAACTCATATTTTGCCATAAAGTAAATTATTCTGTTAAGTAAATCAATTAATTGAGCTATTTATATTATTATAATTATTCGCAGTTTTATTGGATATACCACGTTAAAAAGTGCTTCTTTGCTAATACTAGAAATTTTAAAATACTTCATAAGTCATAAGTTATTAGATGCGCTGAGGTGGCAACTCTGGTTAAATTACCGTACTGTATAATAATGGTATTTCTGCTTTAAAAAAAAAAGAAAAAAAACATAATTCTGGTATTAAGAGCCAAAATATAATGCATTTACACCATTTACATGGTTACGGTTTTATTTAAATGATAAGGTTCTGGTATTCAAAATTTCCGTTCTCATTACCGCTCATTTAGTAAAAAACGCAAATAAATCGTTCATGCCGTGCTCTAAGGTATCCTGCTAAAATAACCAAATTTTGCCTTGTTTATCAAATTTTATCTCACAACTAGGACTGGGCTATAAATCGATATATCGCGACATATCGATTTAACGCCTGTATCGGCAGGCCGATACAGCGACTTTCGTTCCAGGCGATGCATCAGAAATCTGATTTAAGCCGTCGAGTAAAGAAGACGAACGATATAGCGATATACGATATAGCGATACAAGACAAGCAAGGATCTCTTACGTTCCGATGCCAACTCGCGCTGGGGAAGACGATGTTCGTATCGTTAAATTGAAACGGCCTTGATTGATGAGCGGTAGAATCAGAATCAGTTTTGAGAACATATATCGTGATCTCGCATGTTTGTTTCCGCACCTCTTAGTTTTTTTCTCTCCTTTGTAGCGACTTGATATCGTTTCTTGTAGATTATTTTCAGTGGGACTGACTTTGTGATCACCGTCGTTACCTTGTTTAGAACGTAATCTATTATTGAAAAGTATATATAAAGAAGTGTTTCCTAATTAATTAGGTAAATTTTCTTTTTGAAACAAAACTTTCTTTTTTATTTTTAAATGTAAAAATTAATTTTGATATTATATGTTTAAGTATTATTTTACATTATTGAATTTATTACAAACGGAAATCTAATTTAAGGTGCCCATAAAGAATTAAATTAAAAAGTAATTAAATTTGTTAGGCTATTTTTTACTTTATTTTAATTTATTAGAAACTTTTTTGGATAAAATAATAATTTAATGGGTTTTTATTAGTGATTTTAAATTTATGAATCTTTAGTTGTTTTCCTTTTCATAAATAAAATTACAACAAAACTTATTTTTCCTCTTTTGGATTTGGAGTCAATAAACTTTGTTTATTCAAAAAAATTAGTAATGCTTGCGATTGCGACTTCTTTTTTTAAAATCATTTAGTACTTCGTTTTATTAAAGATTATAATCTTGTTTTTTAATTTTCTTTCAATATTGTCAGTTGAATATATTACCGAATATCATAATTCTTTTGTTTTTATTTTTAAGAAATTGAAGCTTACTTTGTTTTTTCGTTCAGAATTCGGTAATTATTCAATTTAACTTTATTATTTATGTGAAATAATAATGATAAAAAATAGTTTTGTTATAAAAGTGTTTTTTTTTTGTTTAATTTATTTAGCACTTTGTTTTAACCATACAAATAATTTTTAACGAATTTATTTTTTAAATTTTCCTTCTATATTGTTAGGTAAATACATTGATAAATTTCAATTTTACTAATTTTTTTATTATTTATTTTTAAACTAAGAAATCTTTCGTTATTTGCGCTATCATTTTTAGAAAATATAACATTGATATGTTTCTTAAGCAAAACATAAGCAAAACATATAAAAATTCATAAATTGATTTAAATCAATCTGAGTTAATTGATTTAAATCAATCTTTTGATAGAAATCCGACTTTCTGCGCCTTACAAGTAAATGAATTTCAAAAATACTATATCGCTATATCGCGATGCAAAACTGACGATGCATCACGATATAAAATTTCTTATATCGCCCAGTCCTACTCACGACCATATTTTTAGATTTGTTTTACCAAAATTATATCCAAAGCACTTCGGTAAAAAAATACTGAATTTCTGGTCGTTCCGAAGCAGCCTGAATCACGGTAAATTATTTTTCATATTGTGATAGTTTAACTATATTTTTTTCTCAGTGTACCTATAAGCACACTATTATGTTTGATGTTTACGGCCAATGAAAAAATGTAAAGTTTTTACTTATTTTTCATATAGATACCTCATGCACTTTTTTGTACAATTTATTTACAATTATATCACTATGTATAATTGGCATTCAATTTATTCCTTTTTGCTGACATGGTAAACCGTTTATGATTAGTCTTTGAGTGCCAGAATCAGAAAACAACTATATTCTTCATTGTTATCTTTGCCTAGAAAACTCAGATCACAATTAAATTAAATCAGATTAACTAGGTTTTATGTTTCAAAATCTGTTTGGATTTGATCAAATATTGAATTAGTTGATGCGGCGGTGATCATTAGGTAAAGCTCTTGAGTTATAACTACAAGCATACTTATTCCATTTCTTCATAAGATCCTGATGTAATACAATTGCTACCTAGTCCTTTTTTTTATAACAGACTTAGTTTACAACTGTATTTCACCAGTACGCCAAGGCAATCAGTCGTTCCTACCTTAAATACGTTCGGTGTTTTTTTTTCCTATTAAAATAACGAATCGGTATGGCAACGGTAACAATGATTCATGATTATTTTAACATAGCAAATAAGAAAGTGGAAAAAAAAGAAGAGAAAGGAAACGAATCAGAGAATGCGAAAATTGGTATCTTTGTAAATAGGCAAATTAGTGAGTAGGAAAATCAGCTAGTAAATAAAAGAAAAAAATATATATATATATATACAAACTTATAATTTATGGTAAAGAGTTGACATGGAAAATATTTGTTTTGCAATTTAATTGAATACTTTTTATTCAGATAAAGAGTATGGTAATTGTATGAATGATTCCTCTTTATTTTATCATAGCAAGTAAATAAGCCAAAAAGAAAATGAAAAAAAAGGAAGCAAATCAGTGAATCAGTCATAGGTTTATATAGTTTATATCAATTATAGGTTTATATAATTGCATTTATATATATATANATATATATATATATATAAATGCAATTATATAAACCTATAATTTGCAGTACTGTTCTCACTTTTTAATACTTCGATTAATTTAGTTGCCTTTATTCAGTTAATACTTAGTTTATATAGAAAATAGTGAGTTTTATATACAACCCCCGAACAAAAATGATTATTTACTTCAATCGAAGATATTATGCGGGTTCTTTCAATTGCTACAATTAAGAGTACTGATAAGATGTAAAAATAGCTTTTCTCAACTCACTAAACTTAAGGGGATAAGAGGTGCAGGTTATACACTTATCTTCTGTAGACACACCTCTTAACGCTTCTAGTCCTTGTTCGTAATAACATTCGAAATGTATCCTTACCACCTCCCTCACATTTAAAAGCTATGTGATTTTTACTAATATCAATTTCCTGAAATTATTTTCTCTCGTATAAAATATTTTCTGTTAACATTAAAATTTTAATTCGCTCATACAGTTACATAATTATTTTAAAATATAGTATTATAACGAATAATTACCATATTACTGAGTGACTTCTTTCCAAGATAGGTATTAAATATCATTTTTTCATGTGTTAATAAGGACATTGTGTTCTTAAAATAACTGCAACTATGTGATTTTTTGGGAATTATAGTTTGAAAATAAAATAACAAAAAATAATGATATACTAAAATTGAGTACTATATTAAAAAATCCATGAAGCGTTTAAAATATAATTACATAGTTAATATGGTTAAAGATATTATTTCTGGCTGAAATATTAATAAGAATAATAAAATTGTCTATCTTTAAATCACTTAAAATATTTCTTCAAAAATATTCATTTATATGTTTTTCTTGTATGCTCCAAATGACATACTATTACGATCCAGGTGTTCAACCACATCATACCACATTTTTTTTATATCATAAAACAAATTTCAAATTATTTTTGAATATTTCAAGTCATTTTTTTCGTAGCAATATTTTAGTACTAAAGAGGCAAAAGTTATAAACAGTCCCAATTTGAAAATAGGGGTTAAAAATTTGAGCACAGTTATCAGCGTTTTGCTTAAGAAGTCAGTGTTTTTTCACACTTAATTTCAAAACTAGTTACAAAATTTATCAACAGATAGAGCTGTTTGCTGCAACAATTTTAAGACAATGTTATTTGCTGCATTTCAGATCATCAAAATTGTTGATGGCTCAGATTCGAGTTGCTTTCGAACGAAAATGATTTATTGCTTTTCTCAGTTAGAAGCATATTTTTGACGATTTCTATAGCTGAATGTAAAAACTAGAAAGAAGTAACTCTTTTGTTTATTAAGTAGAACGAGGTAAACCATTTAATTTCTTTTTCTTCCATTTTTCTTTAATTGATATTCAAATCATCAGTTATTTTGTGGAGGATACCTGATATAATTTAATAATAAATGGGAGTTCGTTTGTGAATTGGTTTCCAGACACATCTTAACCGTATTCGACTGTCGAATTTGTGCCTTTGAATTTCCGTAACTCTATGTGCCCAAAGACTCAGACCGAATTCGTGCTCCTGGAATCTTAGTTCATGAAATAAAATGAATATGTTGCCGGGATATCCTGGTTAGGCAGGGCGTAGGGCGAGTTCAAATTCAGCCGGTCGAAATGGAGTAAATGGAGACCGGTGAACGTTAAATCTGTCGAGTCACAAAGTCCTCCATGTATCCATATCAAATTATACATAGGGGGTACTGAATTGGAGATTGATCGTCCTCTGGTTAGGATCAAAATTACGATCTGTGGATGAATGAATGGGTTCACTCTATAAACAGGTGTGAGACGTATGGGTGTGGCAGAAGTCGAATTCTTGGCCATAAATGGCGCTACTGAAAAACAAGAACAATTGCACCCCTTGCCTTAATGGCCAACGACAACAACGAATGAATATGTCTCTATCCCAGGATTATTTAACCCCAACGCTAGTTTTTATTAGTTGATAATAGTTTCGCAGGTCATCAGGTTCTATTCTCGCCATGGAGCTATCTGTTTTTCACGCCACGAGTATCTTAAACCCCATACGGGGTATCTTAAACCCCATTAGATGCCCCGTACGGGGAATAGGAGAGGGGCTGCGTGATGATGTTGTTATAAATGGTTGAGTTAGTTTTTCGAAACAGATAAAAAAAATTGCAATACGTTAGAAAGCTGTTAGAACATTATGAAAGCGGAAAGAAAGTGGAAAGGTGGAAAGAAAGCAGATCTCCGAGAAACTTTGTGACAGTTATTGAAATAACCTTCAACAATTAACCATTGCACAACAAAATATTTTAATGTGCATCGATTTAATATTTTTTTTATATTTTTCAATGAGTATAAAGCTTGCGAAAAATTTTCTGTAGATATAAAGCTTTTTATATAAAAACAAAACTTGTTGTAACTTTAAATGTAAGAAAAATAAACAGCAACTTTTTTAAAAAAGATATGCAGAACGTATTTAAATTTATAATTATTTTAATAAAAGACTAAAAAATTAACTTTTTCTCAAAAGTGTTCGCTCTCGATTTATGTTCAAATCACAAAAATTCTTTTGTAAGAAAAAAAAACATAAAAATATACTAAATTTTTACTAAAATAATCTACAGCTTTGTTCGTTTTATAATCTATAACTATTCTTCCATGAGAAAAATTACCTGAAATATGCTTGGGGATGAAAAAGTTTAATTACCAGGCATCTCGTACAACAAAATAATCATTGGAAGTATTCTTCGTTTTATTCTTTTTATTAGTGAAATTACAATTTCCACGGTTTCTTTTATAATATAATATTTGCTCTACTCTTGGGTTTCACCAATAAGTGCTTTTTTCTCCATCTTATACATCACAAGCCCGTTAAAAGCATCGACGCAAATGGTTTGCTGAAGTACTCTTAAAAGAACCTTAAAGGACTTTCAGAACAAAGAAAAAACTGTTTCGGAATTCAACATCCATCTGAATAGAAAGTTGCCAATTTTAGTAGCGAGAAATAAGACCCGGGAAACCCTACTATCTCACTTCATATAAAAGAGATCATAATAACAACCCCAAAGAATGTCCACAAATACAAAACGCCTCTATTTGCAGACCCTTGCACAACCGAAGAACAAAAATGTAATATTTTTCCCCTCTTTCATATCTTCCAATACGCAGTAGCAACTTTATTACAGTCTCATATTCGAAAGGAAAAATCTGACTCGAGCCACAATTTTTTTTTCTCTGCTTTTCCAAAACCACTCGAGAAGACTTTGGCTGTTTTTGTTGTTACTTAGGTACTTTTATTTGGAACAATTTTTTTTCTTCTGTTTGTTGCACTTCGATGACAGGCGGAGAACTCACTCTCGATTCTTTTTATCCATAGTTTTCTTCAATCTTATTTGTTTTCTTTTTATGATTTTGTTCCGCGGAGCCAATAAAGTAAACTAGCCGGGAGAAAGACCACCGTTCTGTCGGTTATTCCAGTGTTAACTTATTAAGTTATTTTGTGAGGTAATTTAGTGCCTTTCGGGAAGAAATGTCTTATTATATAATACACTTAAGTTATACTTCTATTTTCTTCTTCAAAATTTTTTATTTGAATAAATAATTTATTTTTTGTTGTTTAGTTAGTGCAAAATCTGAGTCCATATTTCATTTTTTAAATTGTCCAACAATTTAATTTGAAATTATATTTTTAAAAAAGTAAATGTTGGCGTGGGAGATTCTTTAATACCATGAAATATGTTAGTCTTAACAATGCTTGATGCTGAATCTAATACAATTGGCCAGTTTACATTTAATTCCTAAATATAATCGGAGAAAAATAAACTAACTGTTACATAAAATTATCAAGTAAAGTTGCTGCAATGATAACAAAATGTTAAATTAATCGAAATTTTAGTTTAATTTGGCCCAAAATATCACCAAATTAAGTTTAAAATTCTGGATAATATATTTTTATTTGGCGCCATAGTAATGTCACACCAAATTTAAATAATTTTGTGGGTCTTGAATTTAAATATATTTTTTTTATTAGAGCATCTTTTCGTGACCATTATGAACTTTAACCTTCTTCAAAATAGTGTACCATTTTGTGCTACTGCTCCCCAGATAATGGTTTAATTTAAACTCCCATTAGTGCTTAAAACCTTACACTTAAAAAAACGTAAGGTCAAGGCTACCACTATATGGTAAAATTTACCGTGTTTCTTCCTCTTTCCCTATGATACCTTAAAGCTTAAATTCTTTTTATGCGATTAAATTAATTTTTCAATTTTATATTTTTTTCATAAAACGTGTGATAATAAAAACTCTAAATTTAAAAACTTGAATTTCCGGTAAACCATTTCTATATGAACGGAAAAATTATTAAATGAATGGTTTAAAAATTGCCGTATATTTTGGTTTTATTAACCAGCTATATGCTATTTTATTTTTTTGTCTCCAGATGTCCTTACCATACAGTACGTGAATTATAGCAGAACCTTTTTCACCCAGTAAATTAAACTTATCAATCCTGATATTATATTGCTTCCTAGAGTTGATTTTGAACAATATATCTATCATAAAATTAATTATACTTATTGCCTTGCCGTCCTAATCATTAGCCTATCTGAATCATTAGCCTGCCTAATCATTAGCCTATCTGGAAAATAAAGATATATAATTTATCATCACAGATATAATCTATTTAGTTAATACATAACGTATCAGCTTCCTTAAGGTGGCCGTAAGTCAATCAGCATTTGCATAGACATTGATTGAGTCAATCGGAAACATATAGTACATATCGTAGAGCTAAAATCTTATTTACTTATATCATAGGGAAACGTAACTTTACTTACTAATGTGTCATTTTAAGTCGTTAACTATTAAAGGGCCAAATACGCGTTGACAAAAAGTTATTTAAATTCTTACTTATAAATGGTAAAATAAGTTTAATTTTATAAATAAGTAAAGAGTTAAGAGTGTGCAGGGAAAAAAATTACAAAAATTGTACAGTAATGACATTTCTGGTTTAAAAAAAAAGCATAATGAACCATTCAATTGGTAATTTTTTAGTTATTGCGGTAACAGTTTACCGGAAATTGCGGTTTTCAAAATTATTGTTCTGATTTTCATACATTTAGTAACGAATAGAAAACTCAAAAGCAAATTTAACCAAACAAATGGTTTTTTATACCCTGCTCCAAGGTATCATTACAAAATTACCTAATCTTACTACATTTTCCAAACTACAACGCATATTGTAAAACAATATTTTACAGCCAATTTACCGCTTACGTAAAAATTACCGAGATTGTTTTTGTTCCAATAGTGCGAGGAACTTGGTAAATTTAACCATATTCCAATCATTATTTTTTTCTCATTTTGTCATAGATTGATGAAGAGGAACGATTCGGAATATAGTCGTTTACAAAATTGTATGTTCTATTCTAGGCTAAGGTTTTTTTACAAGTTGATAGAAGACTTGCTCCAACCCCAGTTAACTTAGCATTCGTCAAATAGATCTCCGTCTTTAGCCACTGTTTATTGAAGTCGAGAAGTTACAGAAACGATTTTACAACTTCAAAGATTTTTACAAGGAATGCTTTTATAACTACGAAAGTTACGTGCAATTCAATAAAAGTTTAAAACTCCCTTAAAGCTACCTTAATTTGTCTGACACAAATAGCAAAATATATAAATAATTATGTCTTTATGTCATAGTCCATTAGTAGTCATAGTCGATTTATGCACTAATTATTACTTCAATAAAAATAATAAAAAGTAAATTTGTAGAATTAATGCTTGTATCAGTAAGATTTTTGATGTTTTTTTCTTTGTAAACTTAACTATTAATAAAAAAAGCAGAAAAAATTGTTAAAAGGAAAATGCCTAGCTGAAAGAAACTAAGAATAATGAAAAACATCTTAAAATACTTCTAATCGTAAAGAAAACACACAGTAAATAAATCCTTTAAATTTTTCCAAAATCAAATGACGATGAAAGTAAAGAAACAAAAAAAAATATTTATGAATGCACATTCAACTTCTTATTTTTGCTTCATTTGAAAGACTTTTTACTCGAACCTTACTCCACATAAAAATGAAAATAAGTAAATTTGCAGAGTTAGTGCTTATATCCGTAAGATATTTTATACTGTTTGAGGGAGCAAAAACGAAAATAAAACAAAAGAAAAATGCCAAAAGAATTTTAGCGTCATTTTTTCATATATCATTTCGTTAGGAAATATATTTTTCACTTTTTTTTCTTGCCGGTAATGGGGCGTGTTATACTATAGAAATCAAGAAACTGAGAAAAAAAAATAAATCAGCAGTCAGTAATTCCACATAAAAGTTTTCAAAAGCCCAGACCGTGCTTGGGCGTTTTTTCTATCGTTTCTGTTTACTAGTTATTTAAACTTATTTCATTTTCATTCGTATTCAACTTGACTTTCGTTTATTTATTTTCGTTTTTTTATAAGGGGGCATTATTCATTTATCTTTTATTTTTATTCTCATAGAATTGTCTCTTTATGCAGGGTTTTGGCACTTGTTCAAGTGTCTGAAAATAAATTTCGCTCTATCACAAGTATTTTTTTTCTTCAGTACTTTTTTCTTATTTTTTTTTCCTACATTTTCTTGCTTCTGAAACTTTTATACTAAAAAATGATAGGGGATCTAAGTATGTTATGACGTGACCATTGCCTTTGCCAAATAAAAGTGAATTGAAACGACTCAAAAGTTCGAATGGGTGATGAAGAATGATAAAATATATAATCTGCTTCATGTTTTCTTGACATGAATTCCTTGAAAATTCTTTTAAAGCGATGAGGGTATTCTTAAACTTTTAATAAAAATAAGAATTAAAATAAAAGACTAGAATACTGGATTAAAAATACAAAAATGATAGTGGATCTAAGCCTATTTTGTCCAACCACCATACTGTTACACTACGCTACAGTGAGACTTCGGAGTCTTTAAATATTGGTCACCGCAATGACACATCATGACATACAACCCTTTCGCTTAAGAGAATTTAAAATGTTACGAATTCAACAAAAGAAATTACCAATCTCCTGACTACGCTGTCGGGACCACATTTTCCAAATTGTAATCCTTTGTACCACTGGAGTTGGAAATTAGTATGCCATGATGTGACGTTTGTATTAGTGATGTGCACATGCTGTTCCAGCTTTGAATACATGCGGATTTCAAATTCGACTCTTATTTGTTTCGGGCATCTTTATAAATGCTTACTTTTACTTGTACTCTTGTAACAAATTATTATTTAAAAGCCACAAATGAAAAGAATGCATACATTCAATACGATTTGGAGATTAAAAAATAACGTTGTGTTAAAAATGTTAATTTGAAAAAATTTAAAAGTAAAAAAAAATGATCGAATTTTTTATTTTTTATTTTATTTTATTCATTTATTTTAATGTAATTATTTTTTAAATCTTTTTTCAGAAAAATAAATATTTCATCACAAAAATCATATCGTTTTTCTGAAAATGAATAATGATGAGCCAATGGAATTTTCGAGTTACAGGTCTCTCTTGTTACAATAGAATGTTCTCACTTATTTAGAACGGTTGTTATTACAGAAAATATCTTCTAGAAATCTATTTGAATTTTTAATTACGGACATTTTTTTATTTATTATTATTTTTAGAACTTTATTAAACCAATTTTATTCTCTTTAGGAATATAGTTGTTTGAAAAGCATTCTAAGAAAAGTTTTTTTTCAGCTTTTTAAAGTAAAATATGAGAAATATAATACTAAGTATCTAAATCGTAGTCTACCAAAATGAAAGGATTTTATTAGATCAAGTTTTACTTATGTTCAGTAAAAACAGATAAAATACTAAACATATATAATCTTACAAATAATTTATAGTTATCATTTGTCTTGAATACCACCTTGAAAGTATTCCATAATTGATCAAGCTAAATTATTTTCCCCGAAAAATTAAATGTGTTCTAAAATTTTATATACTGTCATGAGCATCTTACTAATATTTTCGTTTCTTTATGGAGAAAGATTTTTTTTGTATCCTAAAGCCCTTTTTAAGGAAATGAATTTCAAGTTATATTAAAATTCCCCTTTAATCTTGAATTTAAGATTCATCTAAAATAAGACTCTTTTGAGGATTTGTACCTCAAACGTCAATATTCTATCTAAAGCAACACTATTAACATTCCCTCTAAGTCTCTAACAGAAATATTTTTACTAAAGCAGCACTATTAACACAAATTTTGTTCTTAGCTCTAACATTTATATTCTAACCTAATATTATTTATCTAAGCAAAAATATTCTAAATTATTTGTAATTATCTTGAATAGAGCAATAAAAGTATTCTGTTATTAGGAAAGCGTTAAATTAGCCCCCTCCCAAGATTTTGACATAACATTTACTGTTTTAATACTATTATACTATATATATTCTATTCAAACAATTATATTTGTAACTAATATTATTTACCTGAACCTAATTATTCTAAATTATTTTTAGTTATCTTGAATACAGCAATAAAAGTATTTTATTATTGATGAAGATTAATTTGCCCCCTCCCAAAAGAAAAATAAATGTGGTATAAGGCTTACTATTGTGATACAAGTATTTTATTGATATTTTCTTAGTGGAAACATACTTTTTTTAATACCATATGCTCCTTTCTTATCTTATGAATTTAAAACTTATGAGAAATTTTATTTTATCTTCAATTTGAAGTTTTGAGAAAATGAGATTTCTTTGGAGCTTTGCACTTCTCCGCAAAAAATAGAAGTTTGAGATAAATACTGTGGGGAAATCACCGTCGTACCGAAACATCACTATTAACACGAATTTTCTTGTCTTACCTCTAACAATTATATTCCATCCTAATAATACTTACCTAGACATAAATACTCGAAATTATTTGCATTATCTTGCATATCTTATAACATCACTATTAACACGAATTTTCTTGTCTTACCTCTAACAATTATATTCCATCCTAATAATACTTACCTAGACATAAATACTCGAAATTATTTGCATTATCTTGAGTAAAATTATTTGTAATTATCTGAATATCAGCGGAAATGAAGCTAAATTTTACCCCCCCCCCCCAGAAAGAAATCTATTAACAAATTTTTTTGTTTTGTTTTCATACAGGTTTAATATTGATATATTCTTTTCTTTGTAGAAACATACGTTTTTATATCATATGTTCCTTTTCTTATCTTATGAATTTAAAACTTATAAGAAATTCCCTTTTATCTTCAATTTGTGATTTAGAGAAAATGAGATTTCTTTGGGGTTCTGTACTTCTCCACAAAAAAGTGGAAGTTTGAGAAAAATAAGGTGGGGAAATCACCTTCTAGCGAATTTTAAAATTTTCGATACCGTCAATCTTTACCTCTTAGACCAACATCGAATTTTATTCATTCCTTCCTATAGAGTAGATGAAGAAAAAAAAAAGATATTCTAAGAAAATTCTCTTCGTAGAATTCCGGTCACAGTTACACTAAGAGAAAAAAACGAAGGAAAAAATACTCACAGCTTAAAAGAAAAAAAAGTTTTCTTTAATATTTATTCTGGGATACAGCTTTTTAGTGTTTGTCCAGAATAGAAAAAATCAATAAGACTTTTTAGAATTCACTTTTTTTTTCTTAAATCTTTTTACTTTATATCAAGTGAACCCATCTTTTCGCTGTGGAATACTAGTAACAATATTTTCTTTAAAAAAGCTTTTATTTTATAGAAAAACTTCTGAATTTAAGACAGAAATGAATTTCTGTTTGACCATCTTAGGGAATGTTTGTATTTGTAATTTATCATTTCGGAACATGTTTAAATAAATTAAATTCCCAGGAATTGTTTAACTTTGAGATAGTTTTTAATTGTTTGTTTTACTTTTGGGATGTTATAAGTTTAATATTTAGAATAAAATCTGTGCATGGATATCTTCAGTTCAAAAGAGTCTTTTATTTTACTAAAAAGTAAATTAATCAAATGAGTCATAAATTACATAAATAATTTTCAAACACTTTTCTTGGACTTTCCAAAAGCAGTTAAAAGGCATATTAATGTAATTTTTTTTAAATTTTAAGTAAAAGAATTATTTCAAAAACGTGTTTAATAATACGGATTTCTGACTCTTTGTGGAATTAATTGTTAATTGAACATCGTAATTTTTTTTTGAAGTTTGTTAATAACCTTTGGAAAATCTGATTCTAATCTATGTATTCTAATCACTAACGTAACCGTAGAAAGAGGTATGGCTTTTGTTTCTTGGTGGTGGTAACTGTAATGTTTCAGTTCCATTAAAAAAATTTTGGCTTTCTGAAATTTGACAAACATTATACTGAAAATGAATTATTTGTGATATTTGGACAATCCATATAATATTTTATGTAATAATTGTATTTTCACGTTTTAGGACCGAGGGGAGGACCTCAAATATGCTAATAATTTAGAATAAAAAATATTGAGCAATATATTTTAATGACGATTATAAATTACTGTAACGCTAAATGTCATTTATTCAATTCAGATTACATGCTATATAATATAACATTTGAGAAACTTTAATTTACTAATTTTAAGTACAACTAAAAGAAATATGAAAACTTACTCAGAATATTGTGTTTTGAAACCGTAAAAATTTTTTATTTTTTATTGATATTTTTAAAATTAATTTTAAATGCTATCATTATGCTAATGTTAGCAATCAAAACGCCAGTTTAAATATACTGATTACATCGACATGGAAATTCATTCTTCTTCACTTACGTTATTTTTACTTAGCAAGTTTAATTTATTTTTGAGTAAAAAAAAAATACTTATATTCATTTTGACGACTATTTGCACTACTTGTTTCAATAACTAAAGGCATATAATTTTGTTTTCCGAATATTGTCGAAATGTCAGACCATTTTGTTATTTGTATGAGTACATTGCTTAAACAAAATAAAGTAGACCGCTGTATTTTGAAAAGGTGAGCGAGAGGAGTGATCAGGAACGAACTGCGAAACCTATTTAAAATTTTTTTGAGCCATAGCGAACAGATTGTGGTAGACCCCTAGTAAGTAAATAATCTGTAAAATTTGTTTTATTTTCTAACTTGCCCTCGATGTTTAATTGCTTAATTGCTTTTTTTCTATTAACATTAACAGTAACATTTTAAAAAACTGAAAATTTAAATATGTAAAACTCCTATAGAAGAATAAGTTTATAAAACACGTACACTGCAGTTGTTAAATTAGAAAAATTACAATAACAAATATTTCTTCCACATAACGAAAATTAAAAATTAATGGAATTCACTATGCTGTTAATGTAGTTGTTTAGAAAATTTAATCTCGAAATATTATCTTGTTTTTTTTTTATTCTGTGTATCTTTAAATCACCATTTTTTAAAAAATCTTACTTAGGCGTTAAACAGCAGACATGTCGTATTGCAGGCTATATTAATGCTCAAATCCGTAGCCTTGGCCTTTTGAAACTGCTTCTGAACTTCCGAAAAAAGCATTACGACGAAATTAACTTCGGGACGGAATTCTTTTAAGTAAAACTAATTTATGTTGCACGCAGAT
Organism: Parasteatoda tepidariorum; assembly: GCF_043381705.1. Classification (NCBI taxonomy): domain Eukaryota; kingdom Metazoa; phylum Arthropoda; class Arachnida; order Araneae; family Theridiidae; genus Parasteatoda; species Parasteatoda tepidariorum. The sequence goes on from NC_092207.1 coordinate 93,803,881, forward strand.
GGAAGCCATTTAAACCTACCATAAATAGAATGAAACCAAAACCCTATATTAATTGAATAATCATTGCCGGTTTCGGAGTTTTATCGCCTCATTAGAAAACTAGCGCTCTGTCTCCTGAACTAAACCAGCTTTCATTCGAAATATTGTAAATTCTGTAAAAGTGGATACGAGAGTTTTAAATAAGGAAACCTGCAGTACTAACTGACTACTACGAGAACTTCTCCAGATATCAAACAAGCGAGCTATTGGCTGCTGTGTTTACAAAGATAAGCAACTTTGGATAGGGTAAACTTTTTCTCATTTAAGAAATTGGAAGAGCTTTGAAATTTATTCCTTTTTTCTCCATTCGAAATTTTTTTTTCTCTTGTTTTTATTGCAGTAGATAAACTCAGACCTTCGGTGAAGAGCAGTTCTCATGATTACCAGAGAGTATTGTGACAATGGCCACGAAGAAGGTAACACGCCTTCATTATGGGTTAATAAAATCTTATTTTATGTCTCCCTAACCAAATATAAACGACTGAACTGACATTTTGAAGTTTTATTTATGATCATATTTTAACACGCTTTTAACGAAATCAATCATTTCTTAGAGTCACATTTGCGATAAGAATGAGAGATTTCTGAGAATCGTTATAAAAAATATTAATTCGTCATTTAATCATTCTGATATAAATATCTTCAACTTCCTTGTTTAACAAACAGCAATTTATGTCTTTCATATTTCTTAAGTAATCAACACACTTTATTTGAGTCGCGTTGATAAACTCAGATTTTATGAATCACAAATTCTTGTCTGAAATAAAATTATAGTGTCAAATAAATGCTAATAAATGCTGAATCGAAAAATTGTCACGCATTTATGTTTGATATAATAAAGCACAGCTATTTTCTATTCATTTTTGTGCCATTTTGAATATTTAATCAAATTATTTTAGTCTTCAATAGTGATTTTATTATTTTATTGTAATTTTTACTACAGTATCAAGTTAAGGATCTTCACGAAAAAAATAGTTTTTCAAGCATTTTTTTTTTATATTGTTGGTTTTTTTTCTTCAGATGATCTGAGAATAAGGTCATCTGAAACAAATTCTCAAAAAATATTGGATTAAAGTAAAATACATTAATAATTAATAATTGAGGAATAAAGCAAGATCTGTAACATTAATTTATCATAAAAACCAGACTAAAATTACAGTTTTCGAATTAAACACCATTGTCAGAAAGGGTAGACATATTACCGAAGATTATGATATTAAAATATTTAGAATAAAGAGTGTTATGCAAATCTTAATCAGACCATCACCGTTCAGGCAAACCTCCGCTCCAAGTCCGGAAATGGTGGAATAATGAAACACGAAAAAAATAACACAACAAAAAATATTAACATACCAAATAAGCAGATTCAAATGTATTAATATATATATANTATATATATATACTATATTATTGTCTCATATTTTGACAAGTAGACGAGTATATGAAAATTACCAAGCCTTATAAAAATATTTATACAACTTTAAGTACTCCCTATATTACTAATATGCATTAATTTTGTATTCTTATATATACTTATTATACAAATGCAAATACTTTGCATTTAGATAAACTACTATTTAAACAGAGTATATTATTTCCACACAATATCTTTATTTGGATGCATCTTAATGCTCTAGATTTTCATGTATACGTCTGACAAATTTCACCAAATTTTGAATAGACTTTAACCGTTGAAAAATTGAACTAAAGTATTATTTTTCTTTCAACTTAACAGTCTTTTTTAGAGATCATATTAATCAGGAAAGCGTAAGATGAGGATTTTTAGAACAGAAAATAACCAAAACCTTAATTGTCTAACAATTTTTCATTCATTATTTGATGTTTATAGCACAATTCAGCCATAACATAGTTCCTTTGTTACAATAATGTAGTTAGAAAACGGCACTTTAACTAATGTCCCCAACTGTAAAGCATAAAAACTTTCTCATTCAATTAAGGCTCTTAATAATCGAGGCATGATTTAAAGCAAGTAATTCGCTTAACTCTCATTAAAACTTTTGTTAATCGGATCTTAAAAGAAAAACATTCTTTTATCTTGATCTTAGGGAGCTAATAGTGAATAAGTAATTAGATTATAAAGTTAAAATTTCTTCCTAAATTTTATACTGGTTTTCTCTCTGAAGATATTTAGATATATATTTTTTTTACCTTTGAAATGTTTCGATCCACTGGTCTGTTAAATTGTCTCAGATTTTTAGGACATTGTAAAATTTTATAACTCTAAGAAAGCGAATGTTCGAAGAGCTTTGCGTAGGTTATTGTTGGATCAATAATGCTATGTTTTAGAGTTGCATTGATCTATTTTTATGCTAAACTTTAACTTGAATACCTCAATCACATTTTTGAAATAAATTGGTAAACTTTTTATATTTAAGACTCTTTTATTAAACAAAAACTTTGTTAATAACACACGTATCGATTTTATAACTATAGCTACATAAATAATATTCAAAATCATGCTTTGGTAAAGCTTTTTAATGTTTTTTTTTAAATGTAAAACTCAAATAACTATATAAATATAAGAATCTCCTTAATAATTTCCAAATGGAGCAGTTTTAAGTTTAAGTATAAAAACCTAGTCAATAAATGAGAGTTTTAAGATTTCCTGTGATTCTCAAATTTTTGAAATATTTGTTTGACAAAAAAATATTTCTGCTCAGAATTAAAATGAAAAACTAATAAAAAAAACATCATATTTCTATCAACAAATGTCGTATGGTCATTTCAGAAATTTTTCAAAATTATTTATGCATGAAATATGCTAAATGTAAATACATTAAAATTTAAACAAAAGACATTTTCACGTAAATAAAAATATTTTTTTTATAAAGATTAAAATAAATTGCTGTATATGATTAAAAAAAATCAACATATCTCTGTCAACAGAACCCTTATGGACATTTCAGAATTTTTCCAGCATTTTATATACATAAAATAAGGAAACATAGATAAAAATTGATACATACATTATAATTTTGAAAAAAAGGATATTTTCATCTAAATAAAAAATATTCTATACAGATTAAAATAAAAAAAAACTTTTTCCTTTCAACAGATGCTCGATGAACATTTCAGAAATTTTCCAGTATTGTACATTCATTAAATAAACTTAATATAAATACAAACTAATATAAAAATTAAAATTTAAAACGAAAGTTATTTTCTTATATATGTTAAAAAATATCTTATAAGGATATTTGATAAATTATTAAAATAAAAATTTATCTGAAAATAATTTATGCAAAATTTTTTATATTATTAGGTAAATTCAAATGTCCAAACAAATATATCGAATTTTTTCTTGTATATTGCTTATTGTAAACTATTAAATGATTTTTATAGAGAAGCTGTGGTATAGGTTTACATAAATTTTACGAACATAAATAATTGGAACCACTTTTAATCTTCTCACGAGGTTACTCACGGAAACCGCTTATTCTTGGAAATAATGTAAAAATCTAAAAATGTAAATATGTAGCATTTTATGTATAGCATTTTATCAACCTCTTTAAATTTTTAATAATATAGAGATAAGTAAATTTTCTTATTTAGAGCTTGCATATGATATCTACAATTCTTATGGCATTTTATAACCAAACTTTTAGTCCAAATTTTTGTGCCCATAAAAAAGGTAATATATTAAAGTGACAAATAAGTGCAAGAGTTAAACATAATAAATATGTTTTAAAACAAGTTAATTCAGAATATTAAAGAAGATATAATATACAACTGTCTTCAGCCTAAAAATAAATAGCATTTTATAGCTTTGGATTGTATATCTCGGAAATTGAATTCAAAACTACTCAAGCTTACTAAATCAATTGGGAGTTTCTAGAAAAACATGAAAATTATGAATTTATTTGAATCATGCTATTTTAATAAAAATAAATTTTAAAAAAAATTGAAATCAGAAATCAAAATTTCGAAAAATGTTCGGTAATAGTAAATAATAGTAACGCCAGTACATGGAAAAAATATTGTAATTTGAAAACATATTTTATTGAAAAAACATTCAATGTGTTTCCGATGCTTTGAAATTGGGTGCAAATTACACATAGTAAATCAGGTATTTTACGATTTGTATTTTAATATATTTAATAATTTTATACATTTTTGAATGTAACATAAATTACTAAATCCATTTAAAACAATTTGAATAAAAAAAAGCAGAAATTAAAATTATGGAAAATTTTCCATAATTTAAAATGATAGTAATTATTTTTTAAGCAAATCACGCACTGAAAACTTACTAACAGTTGTAGTTTTATTGAGGAAACATTCAATGTGTTTCCGATGCTTCGAAATTGGCGACATTTCTACAAAAATCAAAGCAACTCGTTGTTTGAGTGCAAATTACACATGGTAAATCCGGTATTTTACCATGGGTATTTTAATACATTTAATAATTTTATACATTTTTGAATGAAACATAAATTACTAAATCCATTTAAAACTATTTGAATAAAAAAAAAGAAGAAATTAAAATTATGGAAAATTTTCTATAATTTAAATGATAGTAATTATTTTTTAAACGAATCACGCGCTGAACAGTTATAGCTTTATTGAGGAAACATTCAATATGTTTCCGATGCCTTAAAATTGGCGACATTTTTATTAAAATAAAAAATAAAACATTATGTTTGAGCAAAAATTACACAAGCGAAACCATTTCACCATTTAATTTTACAAATTTAATAATGCTATTCATTTTTTAATAAAATGTAAACTGATAATTTTATTCAAAATATAGTACTTGAAAAAAAGCGGAAATTAAAATTACGGAAAATTTTCTATAATTTTCAATCAAAGTTTCTCGTTATTATCTTCTGCGCTAGTTAAATATACAAACTTGTGTTCATAGTTCATGGAAGGAGCATTCAATATATTAGTTCCCAATGCTTTAAACTTGGCGACATTTTTACTGAAATCAAAGAAACTCGTTGTTTGAGCGCAAATTACACATATTAAACCTGATAAATGGATTGTTTCCATTTAGAGAGCCATTTCGCCGACTGGGAATCTGCTATTTTCTTATTTTACGTTGCTCAAGGAAATGTGATCGTTTGGAGGCTTTAATCGGGCTCTTTTTTCAGCCCTAAGTCCATGGAAAAATTTCTATTGCTCGTACAGGTCATTTCGCTGCCGCATTTTCTTTCTAAATTAGGCTCCAAACATCAAGCTACTCATCCCTCTTTTCCAAAACTATCAATGTTCCTTTTACTAGAAGGTTTCTTTATTACTTAGAATATGGAGAAATGGATAGTTTCAGAATCAATTTCATGTTTGGGGGCTGTATATTCAGTTCTTCAATTAAGAATTTGAGGAAAATCGATGCTAAGTGATATAGAAATATAAATGAATTAATTCTTTTCATTCCATATGTTATGAGTAGTTCAAAATTAATTTTATCGTGAAAATGCATATCAAATTTCCTTTTAAGAGGAAAAGAATAATGAACATATAAAGTAATGCGAAGTCTCTGTTTTAAGAGACTTATTTTCCCAGATCATTTGAACTCTATAATTTAAATCGATAGTTATATTTTATAACACAAGTTCGTAAGTTTTGCTTAATCTACTTTTAAAAAAAATAACTTCTTCTTATAACTTCGACAAATAAAAAAGTTTTTATTTTCTTAACAGTTGATTTTTTCAATATCTCACACAAAATAGAAGTCAGAAACAGTCGAATTTTTCAGGGTGAAATTAATAAAATTAGGTCTAATAAATTATTTATATTTATCTTTTTACTATTATTACTTTTTTAACATAAAATTTAAACTACGTTTCACCTCGAAATATTTTTTTTAAGAAAAATCATTTGATTAAAGTTTAAACACCATTTTGTTTTAAACATATACATTTATTAAGCAGCATTTAAAATGCATTTAAAACTAATTTCATTCTTCAAAACGAAAACCCAGCCTCATTCTGTTCTAAAAAAATTTTTTGTTTTTCTTATTTCACGTTTCATGTTATCTTGTTTTCTTCATTATTTTTCTTGCGTTTTCATCCTCCCTAATTTTATTCTTAAAATTCCTCACAATCACGATAACGATGTTTTAAATTTTATTCCATAAAAATTTATATTATTATCGTCTATGTCTTGTACTATGATCTATCTATGTCTTATGCAAAATAGTAAAAGTAGTAAACAAATAGTAATTGGTCTAGTTACAATCAATAATAATAGTAACAATTACTACAAATAGTAGTAATAACAAAAAGTAATAGTTAATGTCTTACCGACGAAAGCTAATATTTTGATTATGATCGACAGTGAACATCCATCGTTAAAGCCGATAATATCACCCCAGTATTACTAGTAATAAAAACTATAACTATAACTTCGTAATAACGAGTGTCAATACTATAGACGAAAATAAAATAATGTAAGTAAAACGTTGGAAATATTCCAAGTTGATTAACCGTATTGTTAAAATTACGATTTCTAATTCTGTTTTGTTCAAGTTTGAGTTTCTATAAAGCATTAACTGTATGTAGGTTCGTATTTCTAGAGCTGATAAATAAATCAGAAAATAGAAGAGAACGTTTCATTCAACGTCAATAAATTTTACAACTGTAAACACTTCAGAATAAGTGGTCATATCTATTTTCTTTTTCTTCAAAACAAAAACAATTTTTGTCTTTCTCATATCAATGGAATATGTTCTTTGACAAAAGAGCTAGATTTTAGAGTGATTCTTGAAAACTCTTATGTAAAATCTATAAACATATCTACCATTCACAAGTTAAATAAAATAATAATTGTTATAAATGAGTGCATTATTTTATTGTAAATGATCAAGACGTTATTTATAATCTATTTATCTCATAATCACGACACTTATAACTTGCGATGTATAAAGCCATTGTGCATTAAACTTCTTTTCTAGAGAATTGAAAAGAATTAATTTGTATCCATCTATTCACATTTGGGTACAAAACTTTTGAATATGACCTTAATAATTTTCCATAAGTGCCTAACTCACTAATCCAAATAAATTTCATTCTATAAATTAAATATTACTTTTCAGCCCATTCATAAACTTTCAGTTTAGATATAAAAGACATTCTGTGGCTATGGAAATATCTGTAAAATCTGAAAAAATAAATTTAAAGGAAAAAGAATAAGTACTTTTGTTATTGAATATATGTACCTAAAGGAAGTGAATAAATTGCGCAGAGCCGTGGTGGCGCAGGGGATAGATCATTCAAATTCCAATAAGCTGACTCAGGTTTGAATCCATGCGGTGGCTAGTTGGTACAAATTCTGCTCTCGGGTTAACCCTTGTCTTCTCACATTGCCGCCGGATTAACAGTATGAGGTTTTTGTGATTTTCCTCTCCATGTAACGCAAATTTTCCATCAAAAATGTCCTCCATGATGACTCGTTTGTTCCAATGCTTGATCCAGAAGTTCTTTTGCCTTCTGGATTGGGCTAAAAATTAAAAGGCTATGGAATTGAACATCAATAGTCGTAAACTCAGAATTGTGTCGGCTGTGCAACGCCCGTAAAAAAAATATGCGCAGGTTATGTTTTTAATCCACTTTTAACGTCTTTGGTTTACTGAAGTGTTTCCCAAACTTATGACTTTTGTGTACCCCTTTTAAATTTTTCATAACGCTGCGTACCACTGATAAAAAAAATGAATGGATTTTTTAATATAAAAAAATTGCACAAAAGTTAAAAATCACAACTGGCTGTTGACACCACTAAATATTAACTGTTAACTCTGCGAAAAATAGCTAATAGAAAAACATGCAATCGTAAATTTACGTGGCCAGCTTTGTTTTCGAATAAATTTTTTTTAAATTTTCGTTTGTTGCAAGATATTTCGCATAAGAACGTGTACCCCCTCTAAACTGTTCCCGTACCCCCTGGGGGTACGCTTACCACACTTTGGGAAACACTGGTCTACTGTATTCATGGACTAATTTAGGCCTTGCATAGCATTGCGGTCGTGCAGACGTACATGGTGACGTTTTTTCTGGCTCAAAAATCGTAACCCAAAATCTCTATTGTGTGTGAGTATACTATACTCAGAAGCAAATTTGTTACTCAATTACTTATTAACACAGCACAAAAAGATTCTTTCTATATTTCTAATGCAAAAATTAAAGATATTTTTTGATTGCAGATATTTCTATTTCTATGGCAATCTTTTTTTTACGAACTAACTTAAAAAATATTCAATTTTATTTTTAAATATAGTTTATGTATAAATGTTACCTGTTTCCTTAAACTGTTAAACTCGATACTTTGAAGTACTAAAAAAGCTATTTTAAACAATATCTACATAAATATTTTTAGTTCTCTCCTTTCAACACAAATATATAAATGCATCTTACATTACTTTTAAAATTTCTTTTCAACTGGAATAAACAATGAAACAGCAGAAAAACATAAAATCTCTATTAAGGGCAGTCGTACTAAAAAAAATATACTGAATAACAAATTTTGCAGAAAGTTTGACTGAAAATGTCTCGAAACAATACAATATGCGACAAATCTTTCAAACTCATGCAGATTGGAATGTCTTTTCCATTGGTTATATTCAAATTTTATGTCTTCTACAGAAAAGCAAAAGAATTGATTCTTGAAACTGAAAGAGCAAGGACAATGATTTGTTTCGATAAAAGAAATAGGAGCTATATGGATTTGTGAATGTTCTATTTACTAGAATTCTTTTTATCCGTTGATCGTAGTAACACGTGTCAAACAAAACTTGCATAGATTTTTTTTTCTTTTTTAATTCCTTTATTTATTAATGTCTAAAATTGATACAATTGCTATTTTTTATTTGTTAACTTTGAATAAACGGCAATTACATTATGTACATTAAAGAATATTCTAATTCTAATGGTACATTATAACAACTTAATGTAGACCATTTAACAATTACAACAATTCACTCATCGAAAGTCGTGTTTGCTCAGGGATAGAGCCCTAGTCACTGAGCACCAACCACAGTGCTGACGTGGAATATCCCTAGTGGTAAACGGATCATGGGTAACAGTCCCATTGCCGTCGGGTTAACCGTGATAGGTTTTCGTATCTTTCCTTTCCATGTATTACCCAACTGAACTCACGACATTATCGTGTATTATTCAAGCATTTACAGGAAGTCATCTTGATAATTACGGCGCGAATAATGAAAGTACTTCTCAGATACAACTATTTCAAGATAATAATAAATCAAAAATATAATTTTAATAAATCCTAATTATGCTGTCACTGCATTCAGATTGAGGAGCTCATATTAGATGATAGTTTATTATAATAGATGATTGTTTATTATAATAGATGAAAGATTATGGTAGTAGATGAAAGATTATTGTAGTAGATGACAGATTATGATAGTATATTATGACAGTATCTGCAAAATGTACGAAGTTCGGTGTTTGAGGTCATTAGTATTCTGATTCTCTGCATAGACTAATACCGAGTGCTTCTTATATAGTACAGCACGATAAACGCGTATGTGTTTCAGATAAGAAATCTTTTTTCATCATCATTATACAAATAGCATAACCAATTTCGTAAATTTTGAAGATGAAATTTTGAATTGATCACAAAAGTAGCTAGGATCTATGGATGAATACCAATAGACTTGTATCGTAGAAGGAGCGCAATAAGTTGAAAAGTCAAACTAATCTGATGGACAATTTGCTTAAAGAAGTCTTTAACTTTTCAAAATAAGATCAAAGCTGAAATATTAAGTTTTTTTTTTGGAAACGAAACTTAGCTCAAGAAATGGAATTTTCTTCGACAATTATATTAAAGAAGTATTTTGAGTCAATATCGGTACCTTTTACCTAACTGCAGTGAGATTCGGTATTTTTTTGATTAAAAAAGTGGAATTGTTTTCTAGAAAAAAATCTCAAAAAATAATCTGCATAGGAGAAATCGGAGAAATTTTCAGGTGAAAGACTAAGGTGATCAGAATCACATATTTAAAAAAAATATTGCATAATTAGAGGGCTTCTTTCCATTTGTGGCGGAGTTAAACATGTTATGTGAACATAAATTAAATTTTTTATCTCTAGAAATCATTATTCAAACTAATTTTAAAATTTCTAGTAAATTTGCATGCATTCCTTTTTTTTATGTCGAAATGTAAACACAAAATCTAAAATGGTTCAAAAAAATTGTGCTAACTGAACCTTATTAAAGAGGCATTTTTACTAATATTACGTCATTGCGGTGTTCTGTAGCAATTTGTTAGTAATCAAACCAATTAACGCTCATTTTATTTAATGTATATTTGACGTTGTTATATTTGATGTCGTTTTCATCGCATCGAATAATTTTTATGGAACTGAAAATGTGATTCATTATAGACATCGTTCTTTAGATATCATGAAATTCTTTTAAGTTTATTTCGAGTTGTTGGTTAGAAAGCCGCAATTAAATAACCCAGCTCCATAATGTCGATATCGATATTGCTAACGATATCAGATTACCACTTTGGGAAATAAACATTAATGGCAGTAGAATACTTGGAATTACTATGTTGCAAAAAATAAAGGGCAATAATACCTCTTCATGAGTGTTCATGACCATTGGAATAAAAATCCCAGAAAAAGATATACAAAGAAAAACTAAAAACATAATCCTTCAAGATACATGATAGTCGGGACCATCAATACAAAGCGAAAACGTGCCAACCATTCGCACCCGATCTGAAGGGAGTCCAATCATCCAATCAGACATATCCCTTTGCGCGGGAAATAATGCGTCACGATTGGTGGGCGTGGTTTAGATCAAATGAAGAATGTTTTTTTCACTGTGGGACAGGAAAGGTTTCCCTGGTGTACCATTAAGAAACACATTTGTCTTCAAGCCTTAGCTAAGAGTATAGTTCATAAAAAAGGGCAGAAAAATTCAAGTAAATTCTCTGACAGACGATAAAGGAATATACGTGTTTGTAGAGTCGGTGGTTTTTCTTCACATTTTTTGTGACAGTTTTCTAAATCTCTCTTTTATTTCTACTTCCAAAGCTAACGTCTATTTGTTATTTTATGGGGTTAAAATGCGAATGCTATTTACCAAAAGATGCAACGGCGCAAAACAGTTCTAAAAAATGGCGACATTTAAAAGATTTTTTTAAAAAAAATGGTTTTAATCGTACGCTATTGTATAGAATGTCATAAAAATAAAACTTTTAATTTCTGGAGAGAGATTGTACCAGAATAACTATGCATTGATATCGGGATTTAATTTAAAAAGTGCCCAAACTCCCACTTTTTTTTCGAAATTCTGAATTCTGAATTTCTGAAACATCTGGGCAATTGAATAATAATTTTTTTTAGTTAAAATACCATAATATATTACAGGAGAAAAAGGAAAGCAGTGTACAATTATTAAAAATCATTATTTTTTTTTCGCTTTAGGCAATCGAAAAGTAAATGTATGAATAAATGAAATTTTAAAAAAAGAATGGAGAAAAAAATAATATTACATTACATTCTGAGATTGCAGATTACAGTTTAATACGGTTGAAGAGTAAAAATGTTAAAAGAAAAGTATGCATAAATCTGAAAGAAAAAGTACATTAAACTCCTAAAGCACATTAGATTTGGATCATAAATCTAAACTATTTTGCTATTGTGGCTGTACAACAGGTTTTATCGAGTCTCTAAGCCAGTTTATAGTATCTACACACCATTTGATTGATGGTAGCTGCTCCAGTTCAAAAGTTAATTCAGCATTTATTGAATTTACACCATGTTTAAAATACACCTTCTATTTATCTGGCATAAAAAGGGAAAATCTCTGTTAATGTTTTAGAAAGTTAAAATTATTACAGCTTAACTTAAATTAGTTTTGTATTTAATAATGTAATGTTTATTGAAAAATTTTGAGAATTTGCATTAATCTAGCTTTTCTAACAGCAATCTGTAAAAATTAACATAGTTCTACACGGTGAAGAAAGAATCGAAACTACCGGAATATGGTAAAATTTACCGTATTTCTGGCTCTATGATAACACCAAAATCTCTGTAATTTTTTCCAAAAACGCTTTTGCAATGATTTTGACAAAATATACAATAAAGTTTGGTTTTATAATATGTTATAAAATTTGGTATGTAATTTGGTAAATTGCGGTATTTTTAGCATGCTACTTCACAGCATGGCATAAAAACAATTTATTCGGTTTAACTCATTCATATTATTCATTCATTCATTTTATTTATTCATTTTTTTTTATTTATTTATTTCTTTACTAAATGTATGATTATGAGAACAAAAATTTTGAAAGCCAGAAACCATTTACCGTTACAATATGAATGGAAAAAATTACCAAATTAATGGTTTAAATGCGGTATATTGTGGCTCATCAGAATTATGTTAGTTTTTTTCACCAGAAATGTCATTACCATAAAGTTTACCAGAATTTTTTCCTTCGTTTAGTTTTATTTGTTAAAGTAATGCTAAAGTTTCTCTCTTATTTGTCATAGAAATACCAAATTTCTAGTTCTATTTTTCGTAGTAATGACAATGAGCCATAATAATGGCATAATTTTAGTTTTATTTTTCTTAGCAATGTCAAAGTTAAAGTTTCATTTGTCTTAGTAATGTCACAGTTCTGGCTTTTTTTTATATTATTGTTAAAGTTAAAAACACTTTTATATTCAACACTTTTGCAACATATTTCTGTTTTGAGTCAATTAATGTTAATGTACTTTTAAATGAATATTTTAGGAATGCTTTTTTTAAAATGTTAGTTTTTGCAACAGGAAAAAAAAGCTTTAATAATGTAAAATGCAACAGACTTTGATCATGTGTATGTTAAAAATAACAACAGTTTCCTTAATATCTCATAAATAATTTACTTTTCTTTAAGAGAATAAAAAAAAACTTTTGATAGTAAAAAAATAAAAATAAATAAATAAATGAGAAAAAAATCAAGTAAGAGGTATGAACGAAGCTTGATTTAATTTACCGTACAGAGTCTAAAGCATGCATCATAAAGTCTCTAATGTTGCAGAAAACTAATTGAAAACAATTTTGCTTTCAGGCGCGATGAAACAAGATGCATCAACGTTAATGAATTAAAAATAAAGCACAGGTTGAATATGTAATTAAATTTCTTTCTGAAAATATAAAAGGAGCTACAAGGAAGAAAAATTATCTTAAGAATATAATGCTTGTATAATTATGAAGATTTTACTGATTTTATTTCAGCATATCTGGTTCCACTAACCTTTGCTGTGAACCGTAACTGTAATTTTATGTTAGAAAGCGCAGAAAAATACTAGATTAAAGTATTAATACTTAATAAGTTTATGTATATTCCAGGTTTTAAGAGAATTTTGAAATGACATTGTTATAAAATGAGTGAAATATTAATGATCGTCATTTTAAAGCTCTGACTGCCTTGTTATGAATTTAATAATGGATTTCAAATGCCTCTTATAGACAGTAAGACCTTTAAAATTACATTTTAAACATTTAAAGATCTTATTCAGAGAGTAAATGGATTGAATTTCCACTAAAAAGTTTCCGGAATATCCTTATTTATTCAGTAACTAGTTAATATTTTAAAAAAAAAATTTGTTTCATTTTATTCATTGAAATAAGTTCTATTGAATTTGTTTGCCGAATTTTAAATTTTCAGATAGATTTTTAAAGTTTTTCAAGGTTTAAATTTTTTTTTCAGAGTTCAAGCTTTAAAAATTTTCGTTATCTTAAACTTTAAAATTCACTTAAAAAGTTCTATAGAGCACACTGTTATAATATCCATTCTAAAATTATGGTAAAATAACCGATAGCAGTCTCCCAGTCTAAATAACGGTAAAGTTGAAGCTAAAGAGCATTTTTTACCTTAATGGTTTCCCACAGGGTCAGAAACATAATAAATTTGAACATGTTCTAGTTGTTTTGACCATACTTTTTTAATCGGTGCCTAATTAAATAAAAAATGAAATAATTTCATTTTTTCTTCAGTTTTTATTATAAAACAAATATTTTATGTCATATGAATAATATAGTTATATTCAAAACATTGATCTGTACTAATATATATTATAATGTAAAAATCTATTTTAGCATATTAAACTTATTTCATTTATTAGAAATAAATGCGAAGTATTTTTTTCATTCTTTAATATTGAATCTAAAAAAAATATTTCTAATTTCTTGTAGGTTTAACTATGGCTATTTATGCAACAACAAAAAATTATGAAATTGACGGCAGTGTTTCAAATATTATTTAAAATGCATGTAAGTAATGAATTTTATCACTGAAACAATCATGCCAATAAATTAAACCTCACTTTACAAGTTAACATTTATACTTTAAAGCGTGAATATTAATGGATAAAAACAATTAAGCAAGAAATAATTTAAAATTTATTCACTAATACCGTCAAGATTTTGTCCTGAAAATTGTTTGAAAATGAAGAATGATTTAAAAAATTCTTTAAATAAAAACGAAAGGAGATAGAAATGTCCCTATTGCTGCGTTCTGCTTATTAAACTACGTATTCATTGTTATCAAGTTTCAAAATTCGTTTCCAAATTCGTTTGCACTAAGTTTCCCTAACAGAAAAACTATAAATCCTTATTTTCCAAACTAATCATCATTTTTAAGTAACTAAAATGCTCGTTGTTAGGACAAAGTTCATTGAATGAAGGCTATAGTAAGAATGATCTGAGAAGCGAAAAAAAAGTTTCTATGAAGTTTTTTTAATTTTAGCCAGTCAGAAGCATCATCTGTTGACGAAATTTGTAACCAGTCTTAAAATTTAATAAGAATAACATAAAGGTACCAAAGCAGTACCTAGCAAATGGTGAATACATTTATATCACTTTAATCTTATAGCCACAGGTGTATCAATTTTCTATCTATTTTTCGTATTAGAAACATTTTTAATAATGAAATATATAAATTATTTTTCTAATTATAATTAAACAAGTTTCTGTTATTTCATATGAAATACGATGAAATATATTTTATCGGTTAAAATGTTATTATGAAATTTTTTCATTGACATATTTGTGAAAAAAAATTCAGATGCTCTTAAAAATTTATTGCAGTGTCCACTTTTTACTGGAATAGTTAGATTAAAGTCTCCAAGTCTTCGTTTCCCCATTAACGCATTTACCAATCTAGAATGTATTAGATAGTTTATTATTTTCTTGGTCAATTTTGAAAATGTTCATTATTTTTCAAAATTCTATTTCGTAAGAAAATGAACAGTAAGTTATAAAGAAGAGCATCTGAAGTCTACTCTTAAAAGTGTTAAAAGAGTGAAAATGATGGCTTACAAGTTTTTATGTCTCTCTTACAAGATTCAGTTACAAAAATTATTTAACATGAAAGGGAAATTTATTTTTTACGAGAATCAGCTTAACATTTTTTAATACCCATATGTTTAAAACTCGTGATAAAAAAAATGTGCTCATACGTTAATAATTATTTTCAGAATTTATTAGCAAAGATTGCCGCTCTTATAGTAAGAGTCATAAAGAGAAGCTACGAAGGTAGATGAACTGCATGCATCCATAACAGAAATTAGTTGTGTGAACACTGTAAGATATTATGTGCTTATGCTCACCGTATCTTTTATAAAATAATCTACTTATTACTTGTTAGTTAGTAGATGGCAACGAGTTTATTTTTGTGGTAACCATAGTGATAGTTCTTGATTCTTGAGTGAGTGCGAGATCTTTTTACCACGTTTATATAAACTTGCCTTCGTGAATGTCTGTCCGGGTGGAATTTTGTAATCGATTTTAAACTAACTTCCCGACTAGCTACAAACTTCAAATTTGGCACATAGTTCAGAATTGAATGACAATGCATGAAAATGAAGAGAAAAAAGACATACAAAGTAAAATAAAATTAAAATTTAAAAAAAAAATATTTTTGAGATAGTCTTTTGTTGTCGATTCCATTATTTCAAATTAGTATTACATGTCAGGTGAAAAGATTTTTACTGTCGGAGTATTTGTATTGGCTGAAAAATCACGTGGTAGGATCCAGTTTTTCTTCATTCATTTCCAGATTGTTTTGGTTGTCATCAGCATAAAACTAATGAAAGTTGTAAGATATTGTTTTTCTATAAAGACTTTTGTATCCCTAATTTAAAATGAAAGTTCTATTATTTTAGTAGTGGTCTTGTAGTAGTCTTGACTACTCTTGACTAAGAAAAATAATCTAATTAAAAATATATATTTTTAAAAACCACGTTTTTTGTAGTAAAGAATAATAATTGAGAAGTAATATTTTTTAAAAAATATAAAATAAAAATTAAAAATTAAAAAAATTATAATTTAAAATAAAAAAATTCAAAATAAAAAAAATTTAAAATAAAAAAATTCAAAATAAAAAATAATATCTTTAAAAACCACGTTTTTGTAGTGGAGAATAATAATTAAAAAAAAATTGAAAGCCGAAAAACGTGGGGCGCAGGAAATACATAACAGTACATACACACATTTTCTTACTCATACACATACACAGTCACATAAACATCCACATACATATGCATATACACAAACATATTCCACATCCACATTCAGATACAATTACAATTACAGATATACCTGTATAAACACATATTCTCAAGAACACACATACACACTAATATAACATTACTGTTATGTATTTCATGCGCCCCACGTTTTTCGTTTTTCAAATTTTTTTTTAATTATTATTCTCCACTACAAAAACGTGGTTTTTAAAAATATTATTTTTTATTTTGAATTTTTTTGAAATGACGATGCTGTGATTTTGCTGTCCTGTTAATAAATCTTCCTTTTTATTAAACCAAATCGTAACAGTTTTCTTAATTATTTGATTTGAAGTCTTTTGAGTTTTATTTGAGGTCATTTTTAATTTTGTGTTTTTTTTTTATTTGACAAACATTAATAATTTTTCAAAGAAATCATTTTAAAAGAAAAAAAAACTTTTATAATTAAAAATATGGTAAATTTACAACCGTAATTTAATGTTTTAGATTACCTTATGGACGGATATATTAAATACAATTTTTGCATGAATCACATTGTGAATGAAACTTATCGCTAAATTTTAAATTGTTTAACGAATCTCCTTAACTGTAATTGTAAAGTGGTTAATAAGATTAAACACCGATTTAAATAACTATATCTTAAAATATAGCTCAGAATTACCTTATAATAAATATAAAAAATATATTATTATAATAAATAAATTATTGTAATAAATATATTATTGTAATAAATATATTATTATAATAAATATATTAATATATTTATTATTTTAAAATATCATCAAAATATCCTATTTAGCAAATATTCTATATAGCATTTTAAAATATCATCGAACCTTAGCGATATCAATGTAATATTAGTTTATCGTTTAACATTAATATCGTTAGTTTTATATGTAGGCTGTGTGAAGTTAACTCTTCAAAAAAGTAACTCAAATTTGAACCGAAATGTCAAAATCGTTACTTATAATGCAATGAAAATTTGCTACTACTTTCTTTAGGTTTTAATTTAAAAAATATTTCTGTTTAAGTCTAGCTGTGGCATTGCCTTATCGAATTTTTGAAGTGCAGTGATATTTCTTAATTTATCACCAATTGCATTCTATATGCCACAAATAGTCCCACGCAAACAACCTTACAATAGTTTCGATTTTGTAATTAATAAAAAAATCATCGAGTGCCCCTACACGGAATAAAAGAGTGAAACACTGACCAAGGCTTTTGGGAATCATTTCATTTTCTGTTCTCATGCAAATTTCTATTTATTTAGTAACAGGCAATTCCAGTACTCCAATTTTTGCTGTTGTTCGGATATCTAATATATTTTATAACTAACATCTTGAAACATACGAGATTCTTATCATATACAATCGCATCTGTTTTTTATCTCACTTATTTTGTTTGATTGCCTTGTTCCGAATTGTTCTTCCTTCCCGATTGGTCATCGTCCTTTTTTTTTGTCTTGTTTAAAATATTCTTTTGTATTTTCCTGTACGTCTCTTTCATTATGTAAATAGACTCTGATAAAGGTTTGTCATTATCGAACTGAAGCTATGGTATACTTATCAATCCTGCATTATTCATGCTTTTTTATATAATCGTTTAGCTTTATTTATAGTTAAAATATATCGTTTTTCGTACCTAAAATTCTATCTTTTTATTCGAAACAGCATGGAAACTGTTTTTTCAAAATCTGCAAGATAAATTGATATTTTGCACAATATACAACATTTGTAGGCACGGCATACTGTTATATTCATTATATACACAATTTCCAATATCTCATTAGTAGACAGCAGCTTAACTTGGTAAATATTAGGGCATCCCTACGATAAACATTCCATGACATCCTTCCCAGAATAGCATTTGAAGACTTGTTTAAATTACAACCATCGTCAACACAATATGAATCGAGATGTGGCGTAATTCGATTACGATTGAATCATCGTCATCATAGTGAGTAAAGGTGATGTTTATTTCCCTTTGATGAGTGGATTAAAACTGCTTTTCCCGCAATGCTTTTGACTTCATCATCCTTAAAGAGAATTCAGAGATTATTGTGGTGGTGCACTAAATACTTTTAATCAACCTGAATACCCAAAATGTATTTTAATCTTTATTTAATAAATTGTAAATGCTGCTGTAAATTGAATTTGATAAAATTCATAACTAGTTCACTATTTTAAAAAATTCACCACAAAAACCATTTGATTTGAAAAATAAATAATCATAAATTCCTTTTTTCCATTTTAAAGCCTAAATTTGTAAAATTACTTACGATAATTAAACACTAGAAAGACTGAACATTGGTGTATGCTCAGAATGCCTGCAGGGTTTGTGAGTAGGTCAATTAGACATCTAAAATCTTAAAATATAGTCATAATTTTTTAATAACAAATATATGAGAGACTCGGTCATCAAACTTCTATGGTATTTTTATTTATTTGATTTACGAAAATATTTGATTAAACGGAACACTGCGTTTTTAATTGTACTTTGATAATTGAGTTTCCTTTTCTCTAAATATAAAAATTCCTATCATGTTTTTTTTTTCTTTATAAACCTGGAGTAACTTATGCCTACCTTATATCCAAACCGCATAACCTTATATCTGAACTTACCATGGGATATAGGGGATGTACTAAAATGTTTTAGGGACTAATCCGCTAATCTCTCTCTTCATTCTAGGTATAAGGTTCTACATATACGTTCTTGTAAGGCTAATACTTGAATGGTAAAATAGGCACTTAAATTCGTAGAAATTTAAATCAGATAGAATGGTTAGCAGGGCGTTAGACTCACGTTCGTGAAAACAAGAGTTCAAATCCAGCTGGCCAAAGACTCCCCGTTTCTGTAAATGAAGACTTATGCCCGTTATATCTGTCGCCTCACAAAGTCCTCCATGGTCCCATAACAAATTACACCTCTGGGCGTACTGAATTTGAGATTGATCGTTCTTTGGCTTAGGTCAAAATGTGTGATGTGGATGAATGAATGAATGTGTTTATAAATGGGTCCGCCCTATAAACGGGAGTGGCGTATGGGTGTGCAAAACTTGAATTCGTGGAAATAGATGGCGCCACTGGGAAACAAGAACAATCACACCCCTTGCCTTAATGGCCTACAACAACAACAAATTGGATCAGGTTATAAACAGTTAGAAATTTTTAGTGAGTTCAGCAAGTTATTTTTTAAAAACCAGAGTAATAAAAAACAAAGGGGCCAAAATAGCCCCAGTGCTTAAAGTCCTTTAAGATAATAGTGCGATGTTACACTATTTTGTGGCTTTTTCAAAATCTGTTTCTTTAGCATGAAGAACTATCATAAAATGTATATTAAATAATTTTGAATGTTAAATATTATTAACGATAAATATTACAATAAATTACGTTATCAAAAAAATTATAATGAACAAGAAAAATATAACATATAATGGAACATCTTAACAAATAAATAAAAAAAATTGCTTATTATAAATAGCTGTAATCAATAATACTGAAAAATTTTAGACAATAATAATAATTTTATTATAAATAGCGATTTGTAAATAACATTGAATAATAAAAGCAAGTATACTTAAATATATTCTTATTTTAACTATCACGTATTTATTCTATCTTATTTATTTCAACTTTAGTTTTTCATGTATTTAAATAATGACACAACAATGTTAACATGTTTATATTTTTTGTAATCAATCCTTTAACTTGATACAATTTTGCTAGTAAGATCTTTAAATATTTTCAGTAGGCAATTTTTTTTTGATCCGTTAATCGGTA
This sequence comes from Parasteatoda tepidariorum, assembly GCF_043381705.1. Lineage (NCBI taxonomy): Eukaryota > Metazoa > Arthropoda > Arachnida > Araneae > Theridiidae > Parasteatoda > Parasteatoda tepidariorum. Next base: position 93,824,204 of record NC_092207.1, read on the forward strand.
AGAAATGTCAATAAGAGAGATTTGAGGAAAAGTGACTCATGCCCAAAATCTATATATATATTTCTCTTACACGGCACCAAAAAAAGCCTCATTACAACTCCCCGAATGGTAACAATAGAAAATCGACCAATGAATGCTGCTAAAAATGTCACATGGCAAATGTCACATGAGGTGGCTCAACATATAGCGCTTATAAAAACGGAAACAATAACCAGAGTGAGCATAATCAGGTTGTTCAATTCAGATTCATGCACTAAAAACATGACAATATTTAATTTAAACTCAATTAGGAATTAATTAATTAATTGAAGTGAGAATGCTTTAAAAGGCCGCTGTTGAATTGATATTTTTCTACTGGGAGCTACCTAAACGTCTAAAAAACGTTTAAGTGTTTGTATTGAATGCATTGAATTTTTTTATATTTCGCGTTTATTTATGCATTGAATTTTCACGCTTTAAAATGCAGAATATTAGTGAAGCAATATTTGATAATTTATTTTGCTAATATGTTTCTTATTTAGCTAATGTTTTGATTTTTTCACCATGTACAATCTAAATAGCTAATATACTTTTTTAAAAGCCAATAAGAACATTGGTAGAATTCTTCTACATAAGTACAATACTATGTCTTTGATGATAAAATACTATGTCTTTGATGATAATATATTATGTCTTTGTGCTAGAACATTGTGTTCATTGGCGATCGAGCGCAGCGAGCCATGGTTCACGGCGTGAACCACATAGGATTGCGTAGCAATTCTCGGGGGTTGGCGAGCGTTAGCGAGCAGGGGGCGGAGCCTCCTAGTAAGATGTAATTTGTGTAACCCAAAACGACTTGAATGAAGAGAAAATAAGGATGTATTCACGTGGTTTACTAATATTCATAATACATATAGTATATCCGATCTTTATTACGAAAGATTTGAATGCGTAGGTATGTAAATTATTTCTATGTATGAAACGTTTTTGCTATAATTCATAATTTTTTTTATCTCTTTGTAGGGAGAAAATTTATTTGTTTCAATTTTAATTACCAAGGTAAGTCTTTTTCAGTACTTAATTGCTCAATATTTAAAATAACTACTGTAAAAAATTTATTTATTCGAGCACTTATATTTTTTACATTGAATTCTTCATTTTTACTTCATTTTAAAACCTTATAAATGAATGTTAGAATATTAATTTCTATCTTTAAATTATTGAATTAAGCTAAAAATGCCTATTTTAAAATTGATTGGTTAGAAAAAAAAATTATGAAACAAAATTATGAAGAGAATTATGAAGCAAAAGTTTTCATCGTGTATACAGTCAAGTTAAAAACAAATTCAAGCTCTTACTTTATTTTATAACGCATACATACAGATATTTTAATTTAAAAAAATTCTCCAACTATCCCAGAGATACGGAATATAATCACTTGATCTATTAAATAAATAAATTCTACCGGTATGGTTTGATATTTTCTTAAAAATTTTGTGAATTTTGACTTTTTTCCGTGTAATAATTAATGATGGAAAACTAAGTATTTATAAATGATGATTGTAAATTTACTTTTGATTTATTTTTATTCAATCATCGTATTATCGCATGAGAGCAATACTGCAGTTTTAAATTCCGGTACTCAGGATAATAACATCCTACGTCCACATAAACTAACTGACTGCCTATTAATCTAAAGAATACAGCTTTTTTTGTGAAAATTGAAAACTTAATTCCTTTGAAAATTTTTGAGCATTAAGCAAATAATTTTTAGATGTTTGAAATAAATTCCACCGGAGTTACCGAAAAAAAAATCTCAAGTAATAAATACTTGAACAGTTAGAAAATGATTTATTTTAAAAGCCTTATATGAGGAGCTTTATAGACCTATCTATTACCATGTAAAGTTGTAGTTGTAAAGTACAAAATTGTAGTTCATTTTAAATTTGATAGAAATATAATATTTTTGCTTCAGTCTTACCCGCCTCAAAAGTAATACCAAAAATCAGTCAGAAAATTAAAATAATAGAATTGTATGAAATATTTTTCTTTTAATATTTTGATTTCCTTAAAAATGTAAAAGTTTAACAAAAATAAACATTAGAGTGCTTTATATGGTACATCAACTTATTTAGAATTTTGATACTTCAAAGCTTAGCAATCATTAATGCGAAAGTATTATGTTAGCGGTATCGTAGCATTATTTATTATCTATCACTCTTAAAGAATGAAGATAAAGCAGGATTGTTTTCTTGCCATCTGGTTAGTTTATCACGCCATTGGCTCTTACGTAGCATTTTTGATCACGCTAGAACATCACCATTTACGTGATCTCGTATTTACAAAGCCCAAAATTGTGTCTACAGAAAACATCATCAATTTAAGTCTTTTAAAGAAGAAATTCTAAAAGAAAGATTAACATAGTTAGATTTATCGCACAATTAATCATTTCTACATTGAGAGAAAACTGAGGTCATAACTACCATCAGATTATGACAAAATTTACCATGATTCTGGTCCTATGTAGAAATCAAAGACCACACTATGTAAACACGCGACAGTTGTCAGTGCAACGCTTTGATAATGATTTTGATAACATTAGGTTATTATATGGTTTTGAAATATGAGATAAAATTTGGTAATTGTGATAAAACTTGGCAATATTATCATGATAATTTAGAACATGACATAAAAGCCATTTATTCGATTAAATTTATTTTCAGTTTTGTATTTTTTACTAAATGCGTGATAATAAGAATTATTATTTTGAAAATCCGAATTATATATATATATATA
>NC_092207.1:93826985-93837159 GCF_043381705.1 Parasteatoda tepidariorum
ATATATATGTAAAGTGAAAAAAATGACCAGTGATTTAAAACAAAAATATTTAAATCATAATAAAGGGAAGGTAGAAACTTACGACTTTCTGCATGCTGCTAATTAAGGACGATAATTTATTCTCTGTAATTTCTAAACTTAGCTTTGAGTTTTGTCAATAGATGGTGCTGGAAACTAAAAAGTTCACTCAATTTCTTTCTGCCATTCATTTCTTCGAATCTTAGCTTACTTGTGGCGACTTATCTATGGAACTATGGTTCTAGATATTTTAAAGTAGGTATGTTGTGTCTTATAAAATATTAAATAGATAAAGTGTCTTCATAAAATTATGAGCATGAGCTAGATAGTTTTGAAAATTCAGTTGGATAAAAAAATTTTGTTTAACTTAAGTGTTTTTCTTTCAGACGTAATTTTAATTGTTTACTTATTGCACTGGTTTGAGGACGATTAATACTTGGATTTCATATGAAAAAAACTCGTAAAACATTTTATTTTCCAAAAATTATATTTGATGAAATTAATACACTCATTATTATAATTAATTAAATGTATCAATTTCGAACATACAATTTGAATTCTAAGTAGCTCTTCATTCAATGAAATAATTACAGCAAACAAAGAAAATAAAATTTTCTCTTCCACTAAATAGATTTGAAACATTAGCTATCGGGTCATATGTAGCAATGAATTATGCGTGTCGTGTAAGTGCCCATCATTTCTGAGGAAACAAAAGGGTGAGATTAGGGTAAACATGAAAGCCCACCAGTGCAAGCACTTCACATTATCCTTGGCACTTTTTTTCCTCATGAAAGCTTAAAGACAGAGCGAAATAGAGGATTAAATCAAGAGAAAAGAAAAAAAGAAAAATAAATAAATGGCCAAAGAGATTGACCACGCTTTCTCCTCCCTGAAACTCTTTTTCGTTTCTTGAGGCCTAGGCATCGAGAAAAATACGAAAAATAAAAATAAAAGAAAAACGTGGCAAAAAGGTCAAGCTTTTTCCTGGGTGTTCACCAAGCACCATCTGGGCTTGGGGCACTCTACGGAATAACGATTGCCCGTTCATCTGTCCATTTTGGGAGAGTGGGGTAGAAAGGGTAATGTCCAAATAAGGAAAAATAGACTGGTAGAAGAATAGAGTATGTTCGGAGAAGGTTTGGGAAATGGAGGCTTTGTTTTTATTTATTTCTCCTTTTGCCTATAAGTTTGCCCTCTTATATCGGTTTCCTTAAGGAAAATGCTGAAATTCAGCTATTTGGCGAGTTTTGCGAGTTTTTCTTTATGAAGGTATAAAACTGTATAATAGCCTATGATAGAAAATACATAAGTAACGCAAGAGCACATATTATAAAATACTAAAATTACAATAGGGCATATTTTGCATCAAATTGGATCTGATCTATCAACTCCTGACATTGGGAGGCTACAGAACTTTTATCTAATTATTTTTTCCTATTTCTTTTTTTCACTCTAATCACTTTATTCCTTGCTTGTTGTTGCTGCATTTGGATTTCATCTATTGTATCTTCATTCTGGCGAAAGAACTGTTCACTTCATGGCTGCTGTAATGAAGAAAAAAAATATTGATTAAAATTTAATTTAATTTAACATTAAGTTTAAAAATATGAAAAACACGTAAATTCGAATGATAAGAATTGACGCTACAATTTAACCGTTTTGAAAAATAGCATGACTTCTTGCAAGATGCTCTGAAACTTTGGAGAGAAAATGTTTTATTTGGATTTCTGAATTAAAGATTGAATTGCCAAAAATGTGTTCGGCTTAAATTGTACGGGGAATTTTTCCATGAAGTAAACAGTTTAAAGACTATAACTCGCGCTGAAAGTTTTAAAAAGAATTAAGAATCTGTATCGAGGAAAGTTTTTATTTATTTTCTTTCTTTTTAACGTCCTTTTTATCAAGTTTCCATTTTTAGACCACATTTCATAATAATAATTATTAGGTAATTATAATATCCAAAGGACATTGTGAAAGCGTCAACAAAAAGGATTTATAGTGGATCTCTAGTCATTGTAGAATCCGTTTCAATGAGATTGCCGATTCACTTGTCAAGAAAAATGTTATGAACAATGCTAGATCCTTTCAGTATAGCTTTCTAAACATTGATGATTAACGAAAAATACCATGTCTAGGAGTTCAAAAAGAACCTCGCTGTTAGAACAATTCAAAAGTCTTTTAAAGACAAATTCTCTTTAGTCTCAAAATGGTCCAGACAAAAAATGATGGTTAAGTTTAGGTTCGCCACTGGTCATGACTGTCTCCCAAAACACTTACACAGTTTCCTCTTAACTTCGTGTCATGTTTCTGTAATCAAGGATGGGTCATGGATGGGGACCGTCTCACCTTTTGCCGAGCTTCTACCAAAGGTTCTAATGTGAACCGCTATAGGGAGGCCAGATGCTTTTGTGATTCTCAGACAATCTTTCCAGCTGATTCTCTTGTTTTCAACCATTTCCTCTCAATGTTTGTTCTCTACAGGGTTCTTTGTATTTATTTCTGTATAAATTTTTTAATATTCCCATTTAAAATAATTTTTTAAAACAATATTGGTACTGATCAAGCGAGAGTCTTTAGCGTTGCTTTTCTGAAAGCACATTTATGTTATTGCTATGACATTTATCAGTTAAACAAATGCATCATCATTATTTTATCGAATTTGCGTTCTTAAACTGCAACACGAGACCACACACAAATTAGATTTACGGTCAAAAATATTGAGGCTTGATTAGGATATGTTGATAAGCTTAGAATACTTACTTGTTCTAGTATATTAGGTTTAAATAAAGATCAATGTATACTTACTTGTTCTGGTATATAAGGATGAAACAAAGATCTATGTAATAAAATAAAAATAAGACTATAAATTATGAATAAGCTTAAAGTCCGGGTTATAAAATAAAGTCGATGGTGTAAATTAAGCAGTAAATAAATCAATGAGTAAATGTCCCTCTATAGCATGAAAATTATACAGCTTCTTGAAATACGATAAGAAGTCGATAAGTAAATTTGTAAATATGCACATAATTGGGACAAGTTTAAACAAATAATTGTAATTTTTTAAAACTATACTCAATTCTACTTTCGAAAACTCAATAAATTACAATATGTATTCTTGTCATTTTAAAACATAATTTTATATAAAAACCTAATAATGGTGTCTATTACTGGTGGTACATTTTTACTAGCCAAAAAGTCACTCGATAGAATACTGTTTCATATATTTCTATATTTAAATAATAATTATGATTTCTATATTTTGGTTATCATTAACATAAAATTTATAAAAGTCATAAAAATATAGTTTTCTTATAAAGTATTTCTGCATCCCAAATTTAAAGGCATTTACTTGTAATATTAATTTTTCTTATTTTAATCTAATATTATTACATTTTTTATATGGATTGCTCGTTTTCTAAGTGAAAAGTTCAAAACTAAAAGCGTTGTTTCTTTATTGTAACTTCATTCCATTATATTGTTTTATTACACAACACTTTAAGATAAACAAATTTGAATCGATGTCTAAAATTATGAACCGTTTTTCAAATGGAACCAAAATGGTAGTTAAGTTTATTATTTGTAGAACTACTACAGAAGAGGAGTGCAGTATAAACAATTAAAAAAAGTATCGTCAACTGATGCGTAGAGAAAGGCATACACTTTAAAATTAAAATGGAAACTTTTTATGTACTTCTTTTAAACATTTTTTTTTCCTTTCTAATGATACATATTTTGCTCATGAGAAAAAATTATTTCCTCTCAAGCTGAACGATTGCCCTTCTCAGAAAATTTAAAAACTCATACATTTTTCTAAGTACTACAGTTTTATAAAGACCTATCTATAAAGGTATGCACCAGAATGTTAGAAAAATATTTTGTTTGCTTGAATTATTTGAGAAAATAACTACAAATAAAAAACATAAATCATTAAAACACAGAGACTGTTTACTTTTTTTACTGTTTAATTTAAACGAATAATACGCTTTATGAGGGATATGGATATTTTTAGATTTCTGAAATTTTTTAGTGTGAAAGATTAAATTCTGTCTCAGTATTAGAAAATTTTTATAAAAATAATAATTAAAGGAAAAACTTTATCCATCTACCTAACGGTTATAATATTAATAATGTAAGTTTTTGATGCAAACAGTATTGTATCATTTCCTTTTAAGAAATAACAACTGAGATTAGTATACACTGTACTATACAATACAGCCATATTTCACTCGTAATTTTCAGTTACATTTTTAGTGATAAATTAGGCTGTTTAATTTCATTCTAATTGAAAAAAAAGCAATATTATATGATCTGTTTTATATAGAACTGCATTTTTGTCTGTTGTTCATAAAAGGTGCTTTGTTAGTTAAACAAAACAGCCAGCTGAGATAAATAACAGCCATATTTTAAACGTAATTTTCAATTTTTATGGTTACCGTGGTAGTGATAAATGAGGCTGTCTAATTTCATTCTGATTTCAAAAAATGTAATATTATATTTAATGTTTTATATAGAACTACATTTGTGTTGCTAATAAAAGATGTTTTGCTAATTAAACAAAACTATCAGCTGAGATTAGTAACAGCCGTATTTTACTCGTAATTTTCGCTTTTTCAGTTACCGGGGTAGCAATGACTTAGGTTGTCTTATTCTATTCCACTTCCAAAAGAAAAGGATCGATTAGGAATCCGTCATATAACGTCCAATCTTTCTTCCCTTTCTTTTTATTCGGTATTCTGGGGAAAAATATATTTTATTTCAGTGAAAGTTTTTGTTTCTTTTTTTTTTTTGTTGCATTTCGCAATAGTTCCATCTGCCAGCCTGTACATATATCGATGAAACTGATATTGAAGTCAGGGACGGTTGGAATGTGCAGTGGGTCAGGAAACCACTTTTTTGGCTTCTTCAGGAGGGACTGTTCGATATATTATCGGAATGATACCAAAGGAAGAAGCGCAATAACTTTTCTTCAACTATGCAGCTTCTGAAGTTGAATTATTCGAATTTTCGCTGAAAGTTTTACGCGGTGGTAAAACATTGAGTGCTTTTATTTTTCTGTTTTTTATTTTGAGTGAAACTTGGATCAATCAGCATATTTCATATTTAATGACTTTCAAAGGATATATAGACTTTTCATATATATATTAGGTTTTACTGAAAACAAATCGGTTGTTTGTGACATAATTGAAATCACAGTACACTCTAAAAAAATACCCACTGGATTACGGTCACTAACCGGCAAGAAGTGGTTCACTCACTGACGGTAAGAATAAACTAATGCTCGTAAAGCTAGTAAAAAATCCGGTAGGTAGGTGCTCGCACTAAAGATGTCCAATTTGCTATTGGAGACGGTCTGGGAAACATCATTGAGGATGATTCGAGGACATGCCATCACAATTTTGATCCTCTTCAGATGGGATAGCTCCCCACTTTGGTAGTTCGATGACCTGCACGTGAAGTCGAGCACTTTACGGTAAAACATTTAATGAAGACAGAAAAGGTGCACCCTCGGTCCAAACGCAGATTGTTTAAAGTGGTTACCTACCAATTTCTGATAGCAGCCAGTGACATCGGTGTTCTACTGGGAACCATGTTTTTAAAATCAGTCCACTGCGGCATGAAAAAAAAAATACAGATAGGACCGTAATTTTTTTTCTTTTAAATTGCATGGCCACTGATTGTAAATTAATGTTGTGCTCATGAAATTTATCTTCAGTTCGCACTTTAAATTGTTTAAGACGCAGGTGATTTGATTGTCAGAACTAGACGCACTCTGGAACGAACAGAAATTGTAGAGTGCTTCAATATGTCGTGGAGTGGAAGAGTTGTGTAGTTATTCTTCATGTCTGCCAACGAAGCGGCAATGCGAAAAAGATATTTTTTTGGTGCCGACTGAGTATAAATCTGTAATCTTGGTGTCCGCAGTTTGATGCTTTAACCACTAGGAAAAAAGGTTCACTGAACAGCCCCGATTTGAGTTAGGAAACTATATTTATTAATCGTATAAATTAATGGTCAGCTTCACTAATTTTACTGTAATTCGTTACAATTACGGGCACTGAGTTTTGTTTTCAAAGTAGGAAGCTGGCCGAATGAATTAATGGTGGACTTTCTGAAATTTACGGAATTGCTGCATTAAACGTAAAAGCAAAACTGTGGTCCTTTAATGTCAAACAACAAGTTATAAGTTATAATTTATATTTACGAACTTTATCGCTGAATCATTGATTCATAAATTTAACACTCTGATTCGCTGATTTATTGATTCAATTTTTTTCCATTATTCTCTTAATATATCATAGTTCATAGCAAAGATTGTTATAGTAACTTGTTATTCATGAATGTACTTTAAAATAGTGATCTTTATAAATGATGAATAAGTACTTATCATTCCTACCAGAGTAAGATGTATTTATTAGCATTTAAGAGAGACTTTAAGATTAAAATTTTAGTTAGAGGATTATATGTGAATATTTTCTTGTTACTTCGAAACTTTAGAAATTATTTTCGGTCCCTCTTCGATTCTGTCGCAGTGATAAACGATTAAAAATTGTTAACCAATACTTTCAAGACCTTCGTTTCCCGAATATCGAAGATAAAACTCTTATTTTATTATCTTTACTGAGCGTTTGAATTGGTTAGGACAGCGTAGTGAAATATATTTCGTAAATTTCCTTTTTTGAATTTTAATTTAATTCTTAAAGTATTCTAGTATTTAGAATATATTTATTAATTTAGTCATTTATTTGTTGTATTTGGTTCAAACCAGAAATCCAAACAGAATCGACTGAAAGTTAAAAAATATATTATTTATAACGTCCTATGGGATATTTATCTTGGAATTCTCTTATCAAATAATATAATAAAAAAAACTAGAAATTTATTGATTAATTAAGCTTTTATTATAAATTTTTGCAAGTGAAAATTCTATGAACAAAAATATTTTTTTCTAAAAATCTAAAGTAACGATCCTTTACATAAATTGTTATAAAAATGCTTTAAACAGCGATATAATTTTTTTTTCTTTCTTAACTGAGCAATTCCTTTTGTATATGTGCACATCCCCCTTAATATCAATTTCAATAAAGTGCGGCACGAAAAAGCTATACTAACTGTGTTAAGAAAGCCGTTACAAAGTAACTAGCTATTTCCTTCTGGAACCTTCCATCATTTCGTGAAGTCTACTGTTTTATTAAGACACCCAAGAGGATGTATTCTGCCAGATTGGCTTTATTATGGGCACAGTTTTATGAAAATGGCGTTAAATGATAAAATTAGTTTTTTAATAAGGCAGAAAAAATAACTTACTTTTTCAAAGAAAATTAATAAAAAAACAGATTAGGCTCAGCTAATGAAATCTTTATTCTGCAAAAACTCTATGAATAAAAATTTATATTTTGTTTGGAAGGTGAATATATATGAAGAGTAATATTTTTTTCACATTAATTCTGTGCAGTTTATTGAGCATTATAAGTACATTAAAAAAAGTATTCTGGTTTTAAAAATGACAAAATGTCTCGGTGCACACATTTTATGTTTAGCTTGTTTAAATATTTTTTAAATTTTTTGCTTAGATTGGAAGGTAAACCGGAGATTTTTACTCATTTTTTAAAATTTTTTATTTGTCTGCATGAGCATTAAGTAGTAAATCACTATAAAAAAGAAATCTTATTTTATTACGTAAAGAATAAATATTTTCCTCAAATGGCTGGATGTGATTTATAATTTATGATTCATAGTGATAAAATGTTAAAATTATCTTACTTGTAGTATAAATCTCATAAAAGTATACGATGCTGATTTTGCAGTTATTTGTTCTTAAAGGTGAATTGGAAAGATATAACTGAAGACACTCTAACATACTTATTGCCTATGGTATTCAGAATGAAATTAAAAATAACATTGAAGATATTTTACGTCAGCACTGAGTCCATACGAGTCGTGTGCGGAATTCAAATCGATCAGCCATCTTTGGGATTCGAACCCGATTCACCTCATGGGAAGGCGAGAGCTTAGCCACCACAGCTCTTTGCAATATTTATCGCTAAAGTTTCCGCTTAAGTACGATTTTTAGATTCGAATTTTTCATTTTATTTATTTACTAGGGGGATAAGCTTCATGTTCGCTGCAGCTTACCAACCTTGATGATTACTTCGCAATAACAGATTTTTTTTAGCATAAAACAGTTTTTTCTACAAAAATTGAAATTATTCACTTGAAATGCTGCACTTTATAGAATTTTGTTTACTTACACTTGTGCCCTCACTTCCTACTTTCAACATTCATTTGTTTTAATTTATTTATTTTTGAGTCAAATTTGATTCATTAACAGCATGAAAGATCTCGTATGATTCTATTAAAATCTATTCGTGAATATAAATAATTTTGCGTAATAATATTTTTTTTAAAATAACGTTTAAAATTAGAGGTATATAGTGATAACAAAGTTGATGAATTCACAACCGTAATTTGATATTTTTGCTTACCAAACAAGCTGATATATTAAATGCAATTCACACATGCTTCACATTATACATGACGTTTAACTAATCTCTTTAACGGTAATTTGTTATAGCATATTAATTATATTATTACACCATTAACGTTATTATTCATAAACAGATTGAAAGATTTCGTATGATTCATTTTTTATGATTCTATTAAAATCTATTAGTGAACATGAATAAAGGGTTAATAGTTTTAGATGAATTTAGAAAAATGCATTGTCTCAAAAATGATCTTTCATTTACTCATTTTGAGTAATTTGGGGGTTTTAACCTGAGTAAGTTAGTAAGCATAATCTCAAAGTTGATATTCTGTTCTGAGATTCTCACTATGCTCAATAAATAAATATTGTGGCTTTCAATTTCGACAAAAAAAAATTTCAGATCCAGTTGGACACATTTTGACTTTATTTTGAGAAGCTCTTTCCAACATGCAGGTGCAAAATCAAAACAGGACTAATGGCCTGTCAAAGCAGAAAACCTTTTATTTAAAATATCAAAATTATTTATTGATATACACTTAATCCTAGCTGGTTACGATACCTTGAGCCTTTGACATACTCTCACTTTAGAACACTTATTTCTGGTGATTTCTAATGACATAAGATAAATTTTATTCAAATTCACTTTTTTTTCTAACTGCTACGTTGTTTTAAAAAAGAAACATATAATGTCAAAATGGCGAAAATATTAATTTCATATAAACATGCGAAATTTATTATTTGTGATTTTAAAACAGAACTGTAAGTTCTATAATGAGAATTAATCTATCGTCTAAGATAGTTTCGATTTTATTGTTGAAAACTCTCCTCTTCTTACTGTTTTATAAAAGTGCGCCGCCTAGTAACCTTCAAAACATGATGAGAAACTCGAGTAACGGAACGAGAGCTAGAAATATACACCAAATAGTCTCAGCGCAGCAGCTTTTGCACGTTTTTATGCAGCACTTTCGCAGATTGGATATATCCCTTGAAATGGATATTCAGCCATTCAAAATGAGCTTCAAAACCCTCATCCAAATCTCAATAACTGCGAGTTATCGCGAGTTATCCCTAAAGCATATAGCAGTACTGAAGTCGCACGATGCTGGGACTTTTTCAGTAAGAAAAAAGGAGAGTTGAAATATTCCCTGCCACTTTTTTTTTCAAACTAGGCGGATTTCAAATATGCTACGATAAAGTTTCCTCTATAGGGAATTTTCACATTATTCCGTCTGTTTTGAGGTTCCGTGCTTTGAATGTGTAGTATTAAATTGGGCGAGATATTCGGTTACTTTTCGGAGTCTAGTTTATTAGAAAAGGTAGCAGCAGTATTTCCACTCTTTTCCTCTTTTTTCTACAATCTTGTTAGTGCCCTTGTTTTAATCAAATATACAAATAAATATTTATATATATTTCATATATTTATATATTTTATATATGCATATAAATATTATATATTTATATATTTTATATATATATGCATATATATATTATATATTTATATATTTTATATATGCATATATATATTATATATTTATATATTTTATATATATATGCATATATATATTATATATTTATATATTTTATATATGCATATAAATATTATATATTTATATATTTTATATATATATGCATATATATATTATATATTTATATATTTTATATATGCATATA
>NC_092207.1:93837570-93927048 GCF_043381705.1 Parasteatoda tepidariorum
TATATATATATATATAAATTAAGAGTATAATTTTTTTCGTAGTAGTGCAAAAATAAGTTAGCTAAGAGAGATGAAAAATTAGATCCTTGTGGTATTCCATCAATTTGAGTAAAAATAAGTTTTCCATTGTAAAGATAATTATTAAAAAAGCAAAAATTAATTAGAATTTCCAACTAATCAAAATCGCAATTAAGGATATTTTAAAATTACATTAATGACTCAGAAGGATATATTTTAGTTTAGAAAGAGGAATGCTATTGAGAAAATTCTGGATAATTATTTCGGAAAGAATTTTTTTTTTTATTTTTTTTTTAATATTTTATTTTAATATTTTTTCTTATTCTCTTTTCATTAATCTTAATAATTATTTTCCATGCTTTCTTTAATATATATCATTGAAAATACACATCTACAGTCAATATTAATTACAATATGAATGAAGTTAGAATTATTTACTATTTAAATGTATTTAAATAGTAAAATTACACAAATAAACACGCCAAAAACAGCCGAAGAAAATTAGAGCAAATATATTTTATAATTTTATAACCGTCGTTGAACAGCCGACCCAATTTTGGGTTTTCGACTACTAATGTTCAACTCCGTAGCCTCGTAATTTTGAACCAATCCGGAAGACAAGGAAACTCCTGGATCAGTACCCTCAGAGGTATTGATTTGTTATGGGAACATGGAGGACTTTGCGACTCGACAGATTTTACGTGCATCAGTCACCATTTACTACACGGTCAGTCTTCGGCCGACAGGGATCAAACCCACGAACTCTTAAACATGGACAGAGCAAATAGATTGTAAAATGTGATATAAAGAACGCAATATTATAAATAAATCATTATTAAAAAATAAAAAAAATATGATGTGACTCATCAGCATTCAACAATACCACACACCTTTTGATTGAAAAGATGTGAAGGGTTACGTTAAAACAACGTTGCGAATAGCGAAAGCTTTTTGCTGTTAGTTTGACCATACACTATTAACTATATCTTTCGAACACAAAGAATTAGGCTTTGCTATGACTATAAATTAAACATACAGTTGTTAGATTTTTATGTTTTACAGTTATGGTTGATATTGTAGGGTTCAGATAATAACAACATGGACTACAATCTTTGCAGTTCGCCACGTTGTTATAACGAAAACCAACACATTTTCAATCAAAAGTTAAGTGAGGTATGTGGTGTTGTTGGGTGCTGCTGATGACTTTATTTTTTTGTTGTTGTTGTTTTTATTTTTAGATAGATTTATTTATAGTACTGCATACTCTATATCGATTTTTGTTACATATATTGGGAAAACGTAAAGGTTCTCTTCAGGGAGCATTTCCTTACAATGGCGAATAATAATATTTCAAAATAAAGAATAATTATTCCAACATAAAAATCATTCTTCATAATGCGTCTATATGACTAAAAAATTTCTATAAAAATTCAATTGAAAATTAGTCTAAGATGAAACAAGAAAAGCAGAAAACAAACTTACCGATATTTAGTAAACTAAACTAAAAATGCTTTAAAATTAGATTTACTAATCCAACAGTTGACAAAAATCGCTCAGAAGAAAAAATATTAAAATGTGCTTTTAGCTTAAATCGTATGAAGTAATTGGTAAAAAAATCTAGTTGGTAAAAAAATATGAAGCAAATTACATTTCAGTGCGGCCATCTATTAAATAAACACTTTAATAATAATAATAATTGGATAATTTAAGCAACCTATATTAGGGAAAGAAGTTAATACAAACCATAAAAATGTATTTAAATTGTAAAATCATAAAAAAAAAACCTTCAGATAGGTTATATCTGCAGAGGTTAACTTACAGACGTAACTTAGGAAGATTACACCAGGAATAATATAAATACATAAAATTCTTACAAATATATACTAAAATGCCTTTAACAATACTGAGTTTTCTTTAAATATTACTAACTTCTAAATATATCAAAATAAATGAACCATAAGAAAACTTCGAAATAACCTAGATACCGGTAAACAAAATAAGCCATACCATTACTCTCAGATACTCAGAGAAAATAAAACCGAAAACGCTGGATGTTGGATAAGATATGGAGTTTTTTTTCCCTCCTTTTTTTCGTTTAAGTTGTACGTTTTTGCAGATTTTTAAAGAAAAAGAGTCTTATCGTGGATGTTAAGAGCTTTTACTATCAAAAAAAAATTACACTTCTTTCAAATATCTTTTTTTAAATTTTTTTTTAAGAAATATATTTATCAAGAAAAAAAAATTTAAAATATATTTGTTGTCTTTATCTCATTTAAACCATTGTGTGCAAAAATTCGCTTTGATATAAATTGTACATAAGATTTTGTTTCTTTGACTTTTAATATTTTCTTAAGATCCAAAACAAAATTATTTTATTTTTGGAAATTTCATAATAGGTTTAATATATATATATATTTTTTATTTAGATTAGAAAAGCTACTAACTTATATTTTAAAACTAACAAATATCAGGAATAAAAATGCAAATCTGAAAAGTACAATTAAAGAATAAAAATTATCAAATATAAAAGCAAAGGAGATATTTATAAAATATTTTTGTTTAAACTCTTTTCAAACCGAATTAAATGAAACTGAAATATGTATCAAGACTGTTGTATATTCAAAGTGATCTAAAAGTTCCTTCAAATGTTGTCATATAACCAATTATTATAAAATATACAATTCAAACAAAACTCTAGTAGTCTTAGTTTAAATAATTTAGGCCTATATAAGAAGACAACAAAGTTGTTACAATTCCAAAATTGTCTGCAAATGTTTATTTTAAATTTCGTTCAAAAAAAATCAATACATTAATCATCAACATAAGCAATTTATTTATATAATACATATACAAAGGATCTTTAGATGTATAGATATTAAATAAAAAGAGTAATAGATAAATTCATAAATATATAAGTTATAGTCACTAATAACAGTACCTACGTATTTGAATATATTTAATCATTAAATTATAAAACTGATGCACGTTTCGGTTCTTAAATTTCATTAGAATGTATTGAAATAAACATTGTATTTTCCAGATAGTTTTAAAAAGTTTAATGTTACAGATATAAATGTTTTCGAGACTATATATCGATTTCCGTTTATCTGTTAGCGTTATCCAATGGGAAATCTTCTAACAATGAATGTTTTATCGAATACTGTAAAATTTGCATTTGTAAAAATAAATATTGCTACTTTCATACTTTGATATAAATAAACTGCTCCTATTCTACTTTTGGATTTAAAACATAGTAAAATGTAATGCACAGGGAATTAGGATGCATAGTGAACACTCATTAAAAATACAGTTCTTTTAAATTTTATCGTCTTTGTGTAATGTGTGGCACCAATAAACAATCTGATTCTAAAAATAACGTGAAAATGCAAAATTAAGCTATGTTTATAAAGTTTTCAAACAGCTGCAATTTTTTTTTTCATTTTCCTGTAAATAAATTAATTACAATAAGTTTCAAAGGTAAAAATCATTAATTTGTTTGTAAAAATGTGGGTCAAGCGTAAATATTAGGTAAGCAACTAAGTTCGCTCTGTTTATTTATTTTTTTCTTCTTAAGTTTAGATTGTAAGAGTATTCCTTTTTCCCAGCCAGTTTTGCTGCCAAAATTGAATTTATCGATTTTCTACAAGTTCAACTGGACAAGTAGAATAAGGTGCACCTTTAAGGTCAAAATTTATGTTTTTTTTAACATAGCATATCAATCACAAGTATTTCTTTCTGCTATAGCACCTTCTTCACTCACAACACAAATGTCACGAGCAACTTTTGCGGCCTTAGGACCAGCAAAAAAGAAAGAGCTTTTATACTTTTTTCACATATTAATATTCTATTTTAATGATTTGAAAAATAACCTAAATTAATTCGAACAAAAAAAAATCTAAACATAGATTCCGATAGAAGAAAGTAATCTGAAGCATTAAACTAAACACATTTGACAGGATGCAGAATGTTGAAATTTAAAACTAAAAAATCAGAAAAAAAACGGTGGGAGCTTAATTGTGCAATCTCAGTGGGTATTTTGTTTCTAAATATTCAATAACCTGTAAGATCGTATTTTGGTTTCATGGAAATACTGTGTCACGAAATATTATTTTTATTGCATGTGAAATTAAATTAAAATTTTGTCTTGAAATATGATATTTTTTGAGCAATGAAACCTAAAATGCAAAACTTCGGTAATAGAAATTCAACACTTTTGGGAAATATCTGTAATTTTTCTTAATACAAGAAAGTTTTTTAGAAAAATTCAAGTATAATTTTCTTTAATCCTGCTCATAATTTTTCAGACTAAAATGTGAAGGTTACTGGTTTTATATGGGACAATTCCACTCTATACGAATGTGGTATTTGCAGACTTTAAAAGCATGCAACTAAAAAAAAAATCAGTTAAAAGAATTTGAGCAGGTCTAATAATTTTTGCGAAAATAAATCTTGTTGTCATTTGCACTTATTCAAATTTTTTGTAGCTTTCATAAGTTTTTTTTTATTAATTTTTTTTTAATTATTAATTAGGTGTTACGAACATAACAAAATGTGTTAAGTCCATAAGAACTTTTTATTCTTTTATTATTTTTGAAAGTTTCAAAAAATTAGTGAAAAAATAACTGTAAACGACTCTACGGCTTATTTTCACGTAAAGTGATTGAAACTTCTCAGGTTTTTTTCAACCAAGTTATACGATTTTAAATCTTGCGAATACATTTTAAAAGACAGTTTGGTCTGTTTGGTCTCCGCAGGTGGCCAGCCGACACGCGAGGCGGGTTTGCGGCTCTTCGTGACCGCTGCGTAAATCGTAATCTCCTGCACACCCGGAGGTCCGAAGGACCCAGGCCCCATGGACACAGAAACCACACAGCCGTCACCCAGAAGACGTGTGTTTGGTCCCGCGCACCTAGAGCACAATCCTACAACCCTACAGACCTACTGAGCTCGTCGGTCTAATCTTGCTGAAAGGTAATAAGGTTAAAAGGGAATAAGGTTAAAAAAGAGTTTCTGAAAATCGAAGAAAAATGGATCGAATAAGCTCGGAAACAAATAAAATCAAGTTTGATAATCCCTTGCATTCGAAATTGAAACGGCGTGTGCTCATTTTTGATCAAATAGCATAATCTAAAAAATTATGTGTGGGATGAAATATGTGAGAAGGATATTCGTTTGCTGCCAGCGATATTCAAACCAATGACTGCCTGGATTCTCTAACCACTATATTTGCTCATCCCAGCCCTGAAGAGATAGGAAGCTTTATATAGTGGCTACCATAATAGCACATCATGACATACATTCCATTCCCTTAATATTTTTTTTAAAGTTTTGGTTAAATGAGCAAAATTTGAAATTAAAATTACGGATCTCCTGACTAAGCTCTTGTACCATATTTTATAAATTACAACCCTTTGCACCATTGAAATTTGAAATAATGTATCATGATGAGACATTGCTCATCACAAAGCTTTCTAACTTTCCTTTGACTGGGCTGAACAACTATGATAGTCAAAGCATCCTTTTTGGCAATCCCAGAGGTCCTTGGTTCGGTTCTTGTCAGCAGCCAACGAACAACTTCCTCACTCATCTCTTTCTTCCGCATCATTTTTTATACTATACATTTTGCTCAAAAATGAATTTATGCTACGTCAATTTTCAATGCATAGGGTTTTCAAATTCGACTATATTTGCTTCCGACATATATTTTACATTTTTGAGATACCCTTTTTCACACTTTATGACAGAGTTTCAAATTAAGGAATTGCCCAATGCTGTTTAAATTCTTATTTAAAGAACGCTATGATATACCACAACACATTTAATGATTATAAAATATTTAATACCAGAAGCAAATTTTGTTTTCTTCTTTTGCAGATGATTCTGAATTTACAATCGAGAAAATTTAGAACACTAAACAAAATGTTGTCTAATGTTTTATTTATGTTTAAAATATATTGATACGTCTTTGAAAAAAAAATTTTACTCTATTATTTTATAAATATAGATAATAATGCAATTTTATTGTGTTTATTTGCTTATAATTTACAATGAACATTTCATGGTATCTCCAAATGTTTGACTATAACAAATGATTTATTTTCTTTCTTTATAATATCCGCCTTTTTTTCAAGTGATTGAGATATAACCATTTCTGTCAGCAAGAATCAAATTCAGCCCGTTTTTAGAAGTTGCGTAAATCTATAATTCTAATCGGGACTTTCTTTTTTTCAATTTTAGAACATACCATGCTAAGCAAGCGTCTAAACCCACTATCTTAAGTTTTCGTAACAAATTGGAAAAATCATGAATATACATCGTAATCCTAATACGCTTTGAAAAGAATAAATGTAAAAATATTTTGGAACACTTTTTCGGACAAAACGAGGAAATGGCAGATCAGGCGATATTTTTCTGGTAATTTTTTTCTTCTCCGTTTCTCCTTCAAATGAAGAATAATGAAAGCTTGAACCCACTTAAGCCTTCGAGCTACAGGAACAATATTTTCGATTTTTTTTATTCGAAAATGTCTCAATTCAGTTACGAAAGTAACATGCAAATGCGACTGATATTTTTTTAGTTTTATTATTTTTTTTTTTCCATTTCATCTCATCCATAATAATAAAACGACGACCATGTGTAACCCACAAGAGATTGCGGTAGAAATAAAATCAAGTTTGATAACCATTTTTTTTTTCATATCACACAATTTTTTTTCTTCTTTTTCTTATCCTATCCATTTTTATACTCTTCGTTTCTTTTTTTCATCTTTTTTTTTGTCGTTACCAAGACAACCGTCACTAGAGTGCGCTTACTTCAACTAAACCTAAGTTCGAACAACAGATGTGATTTCTATTTTCTATTTGCTATCCGGCGACCACGGTTCTATTATGAAAGTGACATTATATATTTTTCTTTAAATTCATGTTTTTTTTCAGACTGTTCGATTATTCTTTTGTTACTTTTATACCCTTTTATGGATGTTATTATTACAAAAAGTGGTATTGGACTGCTTCGAAATTTGAAGTTCATTTTTATGGTCTAAAAACAAATCGTATTTAGAAAATGCAACGAAAAGAATTTATAATAGAATAATGTTTTACTTTTTAGTACAGAAGTTTATGAACCTTTTATTGTATTAAATAAGTGATTTTGAGTTTGGTCAATTTTTTTTAAAAATCCAGTTATTTATTTCTACGCATTACACATTCTTTGCGTTTCTTTAAAAATAGATTATTGTAAAAAAAAAAATTTCTTTGAAAAATCAATTGACTATATTTTTTGCTTGAATAAATTTACGATTGTTCTTAAAATCAAAAGTGACTTGTCAAAACGAAAATTGATATTGAAAAAAAGGATTTCTAAAAGTTAACGTTAAGTAATTACTCATCTGCAGTATTAAAAGGTGAAGTTTTTTGTATTACAAAAAATAAATTTCAAACTCAAACTAACCTTTAAAATTAACGTTTTAAATATCCTTGAATAGTGAGTATGTTTTGAAAAAAAAAAGACATATGGTAGACAAAAAAATTTATTCAAAAATTTATTTTCAGGAAAAGTATATATTACGGCAAATATTATCCATCAATTTGCTTATATATATATATATATATATATATAAATTCACTAGGTAAATTCCTCTGAAACAAGATACAAGATACCAAGATACTTATAAAACTGCTGGGGTGTTAACTATTTCCAGTTTTTTTTTGACATTATAGCATTTTTTGAGGCATAAAGCATTAAAAAAGAATACCATTTTGAAAATATTGCAAAGGCATGAAACGTAGCATACATTTTTTCCTTCGTGAAGGCTATACGTATGTTCTCAATAATATAAATAGTCTGCCAATTTTGTAAAATTTTCATTGTATGACAATTTTATTTTAAAACATCTCGAAACCGTAGCTAGTTTGGTACATGAAATGTGGAAATCACTCTCTAATAATTCACACTTAATTCGAGTTTTAGCAATACTGTCTTCTAACATTTCACGTTCATTTACGTATCTTCTGCTCAAGAATAGTCTTTACACATTTCATAGTTAGATAAAATGGCGTCATCAAAGTTAAAATCAGCACATTTAAGGATAATGCTTACACCCTTTATTATGGTNAATATATATATATATATATATATATATATATACTATATTCCATACTATACATATATAAAGATGTTTTCTTCAGATTTCATTCGTATCCGTAATTTTAATATCGTGTACTCTAAAATAATTTTATTATTTTATAGTATAGTAAGAATATGTATACTATACAAGAAAATGACGAACTATTATTTCACTATATTATAGTACGAAAGAATGCATATTATTTTATAAATTTTCGACTTATCCGAAATTCAGTTCTATTGCACGCCCTCTGATGACAACAGAAAGCAAGAAGAAAGCTCCGTGATTTAATTTCCTTATCTTGCTCTCATCGTCTTTGTTTAGTGGCGCCTCTATCCACGCTAAAATTATCTTTTTACGACATTTACATTTAAGGTTTTTCATTGCAAGAATCACGTTTCTGCTGAAAAAATAAAGGTTTCTATTTAAAATTTGTGAAATTATACCACTCCAACTGAAATAAAACAACTAGGTAATCATTTTGCTAGGTAGTCATATAAAATTAAAAATTTTAAAAAATGAATTTTATTTTTTTGTATTTTATTGCAAGTACTACTAATGCACGAAGCCTGAATAATTTTTATAGAATATTAAAAGAAAAAAAATATCAGAAATTTGTAAGGATGCCAGTGAATGCAATTACTTAATTACACGTAATTACAAATGTCAATTGCAAAAATCGTTTTTTTTATTATTTTAATTTAAGAAAGTTTTAGACAATTACAAGAATTACATAGAATTACAAGAAAGTTTAACATTACACAATTTGGGTAAAATCAGAACATTTAAAACCAGCTGACTGAATATTTTGAAATAATTATCATACTTTTTAATTTATTTTTTTTTTTGTCAAAATAAATGCAAATCTAACCATTTTTGTTGTTTTGCTCATGAATGTATTTAAAACACACAGATAAAGCTTAAAAATAAAATTTGAAATCCGATCTATAGTCACGTGTTTTGTTTCTGAACAACTAGCTTATGTTTATTTAATATAACGTGCCATGTGACAAGGGGCAGTTGTGTTCGGAAAAGTGTTTACCCTTGTGACAAGGTCAAAAATATTTTTAAAAAATTGTGGCATCATATGGAAAGCTCCTTAGGTTTCTTTATAATGCATTTTAATTAATATTTTTCCTATTTTTAAAACTTCTTTTTCCTTTTGAAACTTTGTATATTAAGTATCTTGGACGCTTTTTAATGTTTTGGGCAAAAATTTTCATAGGATTCATCATGGAATTCCATGCAACCAGTCATTAACATGTAGCAAAATATATTATACAACTTGGCCTGCATTGTAAATGTTTGGACAAAATGTTCCAAAAGTATCTTTTAGAGTTGAAGGAATTCCATCCAACCACGCATTATTATGTTGTAAAATATATCACCCAATTCGCCTACATAGTAATTGTTTAGACAAAATGTTTCATAAGTTTCTTTTCGAGATCACGGAATGCCATCCAAAGTTTCAAATCTTCAAAGTATCTTAAGCTTGGAAATAAGAATTTGTGATTTACTGAGCATGTTCTTGTCAGCTGATTGAATGATAGCGAAGATAGAGTTCTTTCTGCAAGAAAATTGTCTTCCTTTTTGGAATCGATTGTGTAATGTTTCAAACGCTTCCCCAAAACAAACTATTTTTCTTGTGATTTAACTGTCAACTCTCATTTCCAGTAGCCTTAAGTTACAAAGGATGAGCCTCTTCTACTCAAACAGCAAAAGAAAGGAAGAGAGCTATATACAACTGTTTTCATGAAAAAGAAAGCAAAAGTAGAATTGAAAGTTGCAGGCAATACTCTTCTTTTTTTTTCATTTCACTTCGCTTCTGTAAGGTTGCAGAACAATTTTTATTGTCTTCTTTTTTTTTTCTTTACCCACGTGAAATAGCTTTTTATAGAAGTATATCCAACTCTTTGAAGAACAATGGCTTCAGGGAATTTTTGAGAAAGTTTAAAAGAAGATAAAAGCAGATTCTGTGCACAAGTTTGATGCGTTTTATTTTCGCTTCACGTATACCAGGACGGAGAAGCATACATAAATAGTTCTATTTCTTTTACTTCCGTAATCCAGATTACCTGAAGTTCATCAATAGAGAAAGTACGTTTTTTGTCTAAACGTGGTATTAAAGTGCCAATTTCTTGGTTTAGTTGGTTTCGGAAAAACAATACATATATATTCTTTTTAAGAAGAGTCTTATAGTGTCGAACATTTAGACGTTGAATATTAAAGAGTTACAGTAATTTTATAAGACAGGAACTTAGAAACTTATAGATTATCTAATAATTTTAAACGTTGTTGTCATTTTAACTCTATAAATTAGTACAGAATGGTGAATTTAGTACCAATTGAGATGGTACAATCTGTGTATTCTTGCGTTGTTACAAAATATTTTGCCTGGATTTAATAAGCAATGCGTCACCAAATCCTCTCAGTTCACAAGAAATTACAACGCTAGGGTTTTGCTAAGAATCACCATTTTTCATGACCATTAACAAGAAGAGAGTCTGAGGAAAAAGAAATTTAAAAACAAAGAAAAAGTTTCAAAGAGAGTATTTTATATTATAAAAATTTTTAGCACGTTCGTCCTCACATGTAAGGCATTCCCATAGTTCCTTCTCTGTTTTAAAAGCGTTGCGATTGCCAAGCGTTGCAATTTCTTGCGCTAAAAATATCGCTTCATTTAGAATTTAGTTATTTTACTGTAAGCGTCATTTATTTTGCGTTTCGATAAAGAAATGGCGTTGCCTTTTAAAAAAGCTTTGAAATTTTGTCATTATGAGAGCTACGCAATCTTTATTAACATCATTTTGAGGCACATAGTTCATATTACAAATACATAGTACGTAATTCCTATGTACAAACTTTATTGTTTTCAGTCAAACTGCGTGCTTTCCAGAGGGTCATATGTCGCCAAAGTTATTTTATAATCCCTCTATAAATTTAGAAAACAAACATACTTGCTCAATAATATAAGAAAAAGTTTACTATTAAGCAAGCATATTTATATAATAATTTTTTTTTACTTCAATAAACACTGCTTGTTCAATGACTCAAATTAAAAAACTTTGTGGCACATTCTGATTTAGTTTTCAAATAAATAGATAATATAGCAAAGTTCAATATCTAGTATGTAACATTTAATCTTCAGTGTATATATATATTCTATATATATAAATATTCCAATTTATTGGTCCCTTCTGTCCCACTTGATATCTTGCTGATCACTCTTTCTCGTGGCAGTCTGAGGTATGGCTGCCTGTGGTACTTTACCACCAACCTCAGAAGCTGCTCCTGTACTGACGGTATGGTAGCACCTCCCTGATCATGCTGATATGTCGGTCAGTGCCTCCATTTACAATTTTTGTGCTGTTTCTTTTACAGTTAATTTTCTTCTATTAAATTGTCGAAGCTGTTTGGATTATTCATTATTTCCTATTATTGCTGTTTTTGGATTATTCCTGCTATAATGCTTTTATCTGATTCATATCAGGTATCTTTTTTTTTTATTATCTTCAAATATTCTTTCAGTTATATCATTAGCTGCTTGGCGCTGTTGTAACTTGGAACTGTATATGTTTTCTTTTCTTTTTCCCTACATTTTTCAATCGTGTTGCACAATGTATTTCAAATAGTATTTTATTCATAATTAAAATTTTGATTATTATTGTTATACAAATTAGAATGATATATTCTTAAAAAATAGATATTTTTAAAACTAGATTTGCCCACGAAAGGATGAGGTTATTTTTATACTGAAATATATAACTCAAAAAATAACGTAATGTATGGAAACTATTGTAAATAAGCAAAATAATAGTAACGAAACAATTATTTCTATATCCGTCCTTTGTTGTTTTTATAACACACACACACATGCGTGAAAATGCGCATGCTTGAAAATGTTCTCCAGAAATCTCATGCGAAATGAACGTGTTTCACAGCGCATGCGTGAAAATGTTCCTACAAATCACCGTGTCCCTAAAATGTAGAAAATAAAATTAGCGTTACGTTTAACTTACGACAAACGCTTTTCTAAAAGTTCTCTAACATTAAAAATGCAATGTAAGTAGTGATGTTGACAAAATTGATCAATTAAGCATCTTCACAAAATATTTGCTTAGAAGCTACGCATTTCAAAGTATTGACTCACAAGCTATTTGCAGTAATTTTGCGATATACCTATTTTCGGCGATAATTGAAACTTTAGTTTATTTTTGGCTACTTTTCCCCATTATCTCCCTTTACAGAACTACAAGATTATCATCAAGTAAGAGTCATGACTGTAGACATAAGGAAAGAAAGGAGAAAATACTATCGGAGTTCGTTATGGCTTTCGATTTTTTTCATTAGTTTTGCTGTCTAAATTGTATGATAAGAAAGCTGAAAGTTACTTTTATCTGAAATAAAGGACCCAAAGAAATAAGGATTGAACACCCATATCTATTGAAGTTGGCAGTTTTCTTTGAAGATGCAATTGACATCGGAAAGGAAAACTGTTTGTGCCGGATTATTGAATTCCATTGTGTTTTTCACTTGTAAGTCTTAACAAAGAACATGCATCAAATCTATTATAACGCTTGCCAAATTGCATTATGTTGTAACATAAATGTGTGAAAATAATTTATCAAACTAAAAACTATAATGTTTATCGATTACTATGAGAAGAAATATTATATGAAACATGTAACATTTAGTTCAGGGCGTATCTGTATAAGTTCCTATTCTGATAAAACATTTCCTTTTAATATTTTGAAATATATATTTTGTCATATTTAATAATTTTTTAAATCATAAATACTGTGTGTTAAGTGTTTCATATTTTTCCTACGATAAAATAACGTCTGGAATTTTTTTTAAATCAGATTAAAACTCTTTCGTTTTCATAAAATATCGTTGGTAAATGATAAGTGTAGAAATTCTATTTTGGGACTTCAAGGCTGAAAACATGCTAATGAATTTATAATTAGATTTATGTTCAAAAGAAGAGTTATTTTAAGATCTTTCACTATCATATAAGGAAAGATTAAACGATTTCCTATGAGTATTAAATAATTTTCGATGAGGCGTAGGAATACCAGGAATGCAATGACTGAACTTTTTACCCATTTTAATTATCCTATAAAACGGAAGAGCGATGGTTTATGCGTGGTTTTTTGGTGTATAAAGCTTACCAACAAAACCCCGTCAAATTTGTTTGTAACTGTGTCTCCCGCCCCTTCCAGCTGGGAGAGAGGTTGTGAGACTTCGCACTAAAAAAGATTATGCAGAATATGGTCTCATTATTCCTGTTATTTTGACGAATTATCTACCCAAATATCGGGGTTGCTGCCCTGATGTTGTATATATATATATATATATATATATTGTAATTAAAATTAAATTATATACAGAGCCATACAGAGAACTCAACGTTACTAACAAATTTTTCAAATAATGTAATTAATAGTTCTAGTATCCCTTCAGAAAAGAAGAAACAATTACCTCATATATTGTTCAACTTTAAAAAATTTTCATCATTTAATTAATTGAGTGAGATAAAACCATCTNTATTACAGACATTTATATATATATGTATTAAAATGAAGTAAATATAACAAACATTAAAATTAAGGTTATAATCATTAAGTTTTAAACAACAATGAAATGTTGCTTTTAAGAGATTGAACAAAGCTAGAATGAAAAAATGCTAAAACAAGGTTTACAGTAAATGCAAAAAAAAGTTTTTTACATGCCTTTAGTCAATCTTTAACGAAACATGCTTGTCATACTAATATTTCTACTATGTTAAAAAGAGAATTAATCAGTCAACTTTCTTGTGGGTATAACCTAATGAAATTAAAAATGTGACGTTTGACGTAAAGTTGGATATTTATCTGGGTATATTTAGTTTTTGCCCACAACGACTTTGACCGAGGTTCGATCCCTGGTCGAACAGCACTTTCTCCAATTGTGAATTAGCGGGTTAGAAACCTTTCTGATATGTAGTCTACGGTGGTTTGAAACAGAAAAATTCACGCACAGTTAGAAGGTTGGGATGAGTGGTGTGGAGGCTGGGTGATTATTATCTCCATTTACCCATAGATCTCAATTCTGAAAGTGAAACTTGCATTTTTATTAAGCGTAATGATTTTTTTTTTGAAAACTCATTTTGTAATAAAACAATCAATAATACTTTTATTAAATTCACTCCATTACATGTTTTGTTTCATTAGGTAAAAGAAGTACACCTAGCTTAAACTTACAGTATTGCTCATTAATTTTTACCTCATATTACCATTTCTTTTTAGATGAGAATATATGAAAAAACAATTTCTTATAAATTGGAAAAAAACGAAAATATTTCCTTCCTGATTTTCATTGCTGCAGAAACAATAAAATTTGTTCATCCCCATCTCCACTTAGTGTATTTCATTGTTCGATATTTCGAATCAACAATTGAACCACATCCAGCAGCTTTTAATACTTCAAATTTTTACGCACTTGTCTAAATAATGAAACCTGACATAAAGCATTTCATGCATAATATGCTGTGTTTAAAGATTATGCTGACCACTAATGTTTGATAACGAAATAAATAGAAACAGTTTTGCACTCGGAAAAGCTAAGAATACATTGCTTTAAAATTTCTTATTTAGCGTGTTTCGACGAAAAATTTAAACGAGAACTCTACTGAAGTTAATTAACGGAAGTACATTATAATATAAAACATTTAAATGATTAAATAAATTATTTCGTATTTCCAGATTTTAAATTACATTCAAATGTAAAATAAAAAGATTCGTGAATAATATTGTTTGAATGATGTTGTCTGAGTATTGTTTCCCTAGATAACTACACATAATTTAACCAATCAAAGGTATCTATTGTTTTTTTTTGTGTTAAATAATGCATAAGCCGATGAAAAATAGAGACTTTGAAATGAAAACTAAAAGGATTGGTGAAAGTTTTGAATTTTCATTCTTACGCCACGAAACTTTTGCATGAGATTTTATAACGAATCTTAAATACTTTCGAATCGCAGTTCTCAAAGCTGCAATCGGTTTTTCTTTCCAAATTATAAATTTTTAAAAAAATGACATTTCAGACTATTTTTTTCCTTGCCGAAATATTAAATTTTTAAAACGTTATGTATAACAGGAGTTTGCATAAGGGTTGCAAGAAACGCTTTAGGGAGTTAAGACACATTGTCAGGATTAAAAGTGTATAGGACTCCATCCCTCGAAACTTCATTATAAGCTTAGGATCTTCCCCATTCTTATCCCCTAGTCTCATCCCCTATTTATCCACTAGTCGAGTACGACGAAATTTTCACGTATGGAATCCAATACACGATTCATCCTGATGCTGTGCCCTAACTGTTCTAGAAATTTGTCACAACATGTATGCGACCCCCTGCTTTAGATAACTTTTTTAAACTTATACATTTCGACAGAAATAAACTAAAAATATCATTTAAAAAAAATCTGTAGCTTCAGTAGCGAAACTAATTTCAGATTTGAAATCCCACACCCGAATCAAGTGAGCTAAAGTATTTGTATAAATGCCATAAAAAATTCATTCACTAGTGATATCAGTAATTTATAACTAAATTTTGTGGAATTAGTTGATTATGTCAATCATAAATGCATTTTAAATAACTTAGTTTTATAAATTTTTTATTAGTTATGTTAATTGGATTCTAATTTACTTACTATTTTTCTGAAGTTTTTTTATTTAATTAAATCAATAGCTAATCATAGTTCTACTTAAAAATACATCTCGATACTATTTTATTTGTTTTTTTCATTTGCTAATTTCCATTCAATTGAGTAACTCTAAATGCCTTAACTAAAATAAGATATACATCTATTTTATACTCGCACAAGAGTGATGAAAACCTTTTTCTTTCGATAATCGATGAATAAATTTTTATTTCTGCTTTAAATAATGTATAGATCCATAAAAAAAATTAGAATTTATCAATTAAAAACTTCAAGAAATGGTGAAATCTCCAATTATTTATTAATTATCTGGAAAAACGTTTCATCAATTTCAATCTACCATAATTCCTTTATTTATTAAATTTGGTGATAATTCTGCTTGTTATATTTTCTAGTTTCTATTTCATTGACTGATTTTTCACGTCTCTCAAAAAAGAAAAAAAAAGAAATATTTATACATTTTATACATTCACATCAAGAATCCGATGAAAACCTATTTCTTTTGCCTCAGCGAACAATTAATCAAACCTCAATTTAGCTGCGAATTTTTTATTCATTTTGCGGAGATTCTAAGTTCAAATAAACTTCTATGATAATAGGGAAGCTTATTCGATATCTTCCACCCTCGATCTGAAATCCCAATTTTTCAAAAACTGGTTTTTCATTTTTAACTCAAGGTTTTGAACAAAATTGATTTCCTATGGGTAAGTACAATAAAGATATTATCCAATCCCAGCTTCCCCATCCTCAGTACACTGTAACACTTGAATGCACCAGGCAAATAGAAAACTGATATTATAAGTCCTATCACATAAGAGGAATTATCTAGTTTATTTCCTTACTGTACTCTTTTGCTCTTATTAACTGAAATATATTTTTTCTCTTATCTGATAATAAGGATATCCGGGGGGGAGGACAAGGGAGAATGGGGTGCGTTATTATCTTTCGAGAAAAAGGGACGGAGAGCGTGTATATTCGAAGGAAAAAAGGCGCTGATCAATGAAATGTAATCTCTCGCCAGTAAAGCGAGATTGAAAAAGGATGAAGTTTCTAATTTTTGATTTTATCGAAATGCTTGTAAGAGCTGTATAGATTTTAGTTCTATTTGTGGTTACCGAGAAGAGCCCACCCTCGAAGAATAATTTGATAAAACATTACGATAATTTTTCTTCTTCTCTCCGAACCTAAAATTAGGTATTTAATGCGGGGTGGGGATTTAGGGTTACCTTGATCATGTTTTTCAAAAAAATCACTAAATGTTGAAAAATACTGAAGTGACTAAACCTTGGAATAAAATACAACTGTTTTAGAGCATGATTTAGATCATGATAGAGCATGATTTAGAGCATGCACAACGTCTTTAAAAAACAAAATTTTTCAAGTATAAATACTCAAACAAGATAGTTTATTGGCAAGATGTTCCATAATGACTGTCCTCAATATAGCAATTCCACAACAAACCGTCTTGACCCAGGTAGGACAAAGAAATTAAAGCTCCCCTATTTCGTGAACCAACGACATGATAGTGATAATGTGGACAGCATTGTACACAAGCAGACTTAAATTACCATACTACTTGATACCCATCAACCAGACTTCCTCACTGAGGATCGAACCCCGATCCTTTACAATAACAGTTAATTGTCATTTATACAAGGCAATTATCAAACAACTTCTCTTGTATGTGAATTCCTAGGGGATCATCTACTTAGCCAATCGCAATAAAATTTCAGTTATTCAAATCTAATTCTAAATATAAAAACAATTATTAATTAACAAATAAACTTATAAAAGCAAATCTAATCAATATTGATATAAGCAATATCATATTCGAATAGATAAAAATAACTAGGGACAAAAAAAAAGACTTCTCTAGGATATAATAAAAATTTGAATTTTCAGATTTAGAAGCTATGCTTTCAATAAGATAGCTAACTTAAGTGAAAAGAAAAAAAAATCCAAAACAATCACTTACAGCATAACAAATGGATACGAGAGTTTTACGAAATTTACTCAGTTATTGAAACAACCATTTCCTCAAATTTTCTCCAAGAGAACATTTAGTCAAAACCAGGAAATTACGTTTTCACTTGCTAAATTATAAGAATTTCATCAAAAGCATTGGACCTAATCGCACATATTCATGAACATAGATTATTAGAAGCTTGTAAGAAAAGATAAAAGCAGTAATCGTTAGTCCTCACAGTCAATTAAAAAAAATCTCACCTGGGAAATCTGATTATCAAATGAGCACACCTAAACCTGTACCATCTCTTCAAATAATGAAAACAGTTTTTAAATTAGATAAACTATTGTTGGAGACTTGCCTGAATACTTTGGTGTGACACCTGACTAAGAAGGTAGTTTTGCAAGCACTTAAGAACTTGGGATTCTTTAAAAAAGATCTTTTAGTATCCTGACGGTATTGTCAAAAAAAGCGAAATGCAATTCAAGAATTACTGAATTTTCAAATTTTGATAACTTTACTTTTGCCAGAATATTGAAATCTCGGGTTGCTTTGTTTTATTTACTAATTATATTTTTTAAAACAATGAATTAATTAAAAAATTTTAACGTGTTTCAGACGCGTCTTTTTAATTGGAAGTAATAATTCTAAACCGGAAAGTAATTCTAAACCGGAAAATGCTTACAAATCGAAGGGCGGTTAAATAGCGTGTTACGAAGAACGGTTGATTACTATCATTTACTGCTCTTACGATTTAGTTACGGTGCTGTTGATGTTTTCGGTAAGGGTTTCGGTTGCTGTACTTCACTAAAGGAATTCCATACCGTTGCATTTTGCATGTTAATGCTGCCGTAATGCAACGGCAAAATTCAAACCAAATTTAGTATCAATATTCACAAATCTTGACTCAGTAAAGATTCATAGAGTCGTTATTTTCCGATATTGGCCCTACATAGAATTGCCCGCTTCACCCGATATTTTACAGCACTTTACAAACGATATTGGCCCTATCTAGAATCGTCAGGTTCACGAAATTTTTTTATTCATAATTCAAGCAATATAGGCCCTATATAGAACCAATTAAAAAAATCTAGACATCCTAATAGTGGTCCATTGGAGCATGTACATATAGGTAATTAAGTTATTGGTGATAGGTCATATAGGGGATTAATATACTGATTAAAATATGACACCAATTGAGGCCAAGGTAAAACTGTTGCTAGGTAAATGTGATTAAAAAACGTTATAAATGAGAAACTGATTAGTCATTCGAAACTAATATTTAAAATTTTACCAATCGAACATTTTTATATTATTTTTAATTTTCTAAAAATAGCATTCGATTCCGTAAACATCTAAAACACACGGTGGCATCATTCATTTAAAAAGCTCTCAATACAAGACAGTTCAACTTGATTAATCTCAGCATCGTAACAGCTCAACTTAACTCGGCGTAATAATAAAAGTGAATCATTTCCTTTGGATTCGGAAATGGAATTAAGGCAGCGTCTAAAGAACATAAAAAAAAAAGAAATTTTCTAACGAATTCAATTAAGAGAGTGGAGAGAGAATCCCTTCCTTCAATGCTTAGTTGCTGAAAACTTCTTCATTTTATTTCGCGGGCAGAGATGATAATTATTATTATAATACTGACACATTAGTTGAAATAATTGAGGACAAAATTTTCGTTCGCCTTTAGAATTATTGCGCGAATCTCATTATTTTACTGCATTGATTTAATCTTCGAATAAGAGTATAGGGTGAAAGGGATGTAAGGAAAAATTAAAGATTTTTATATCTTACTAAAGAGGTTTAAGAATGAATTTTAAATCAAAAATCGGATTATTCATAATTAATTAAAAAGTTTTTAATTTCCCCTTTTAACTTTTAATCAAAATAAAGCCTTTGAAGCATTTCTATTTTTAACAATTTCAATCTGCAGTAATGTTTTACATAACATTAGCTTTTGAAACGCCATATTTAAGTGATAGTTAGGTTTTTTGTTAGATAGTTTGGTAATTTGTTTTTCGTTAACTTTGATTTCAATTAAAATTTATATTTTCTATTTTTTTCTGAACATACAATAGTGTTTTATCTGACATTAGCTTTTGAGATGGGATATTTAAATTATAGTTAAGGTACTTTAGTTAGATAGTATAGTAATTTTCTCTTCGTTTACTCGAATTTCAAGTATTTTGTTTTTTATTTTTTTTTTCGAATGAAATATTATTAATTATCATTAAAAAAGACATTGTAAAGGAGTTTTAGGTATCTTTGAAAGATGAAAGAGAAAAAACTTTTTGCTTGTTTGGTTTGACACTATAGCCATCAATTCGGTGAGATATTTTAAATAAACATTAATATTTAGTTGAAACTTAAAAAAATATCTTATTTTTACCTTTTTTTATGATTTATTACAATATTTTAATTTTTTTCATTTTTAATCAAAATAAAACCTTTGAAGAATTTCTACTTTTAACAATTTCAATCTGCAATAATCTATATTATATAAATCGCTAATACGTATGTATCAATAAAACCGATGATATTTCTTTTCTCGCGTTGGCAACAGTTTTCATTTTTAATTGATAGGCTTCGGCGCGAATGAGCACGTAGTGAGCATCATATGGCTGATCTAATATTATATAAAACGCTAATAAGTTTTAATTGATAGGCTTCGGCGCGCAAGAGCACGCAGTGAGCATATTATATGTCTAATCGGGTGAATTCTCACCCAATTATCAAAAAAATTCTCACAAAATTATCTTAATCGAAGCCGATGCTTTACATCCGGCTTTCAGTACTATTTCATATTGTTTTACAACACATGGTTTTAGCCCTCTGGTGGGAAAGACTTTAAAACAAAACTTACAAAAGTTGCTTTTCTCAACAACTGAAATTTAGAATAGTGTGATTAAGAAAAATATGTGAACTGTTTGCAATTTCAAATTAATATTGAAATGCACAGGTTTAGAATTTTCTACAGTTAAAGTTTTCGGAACTTCAGTGTTCAAAAAAGTATACAAAAGCTAGATGTTAAGAACGTATCCAATGCGCGAGCAAAACGAGCATCTGATTGCGAAGCATTCCGAAATGTACTGCGAAAGCAGTTTCGAGGGTTGGCGAGCGCCAGCGAGCAGGGGGCGAAGCCTCCTAGTGTTTTATAAAACATTAGCTTTTGAGATGCCATATTTAAATGATAGTTAGGTACTTTGTTAGATAGTTTGGTAATTTGTTTTTCGTTAACTCTGATTTCAATTAAAATTTCTATTTTCGATTTTTTTCTGAACATACAATAGTGTTTTATCTGACATTAGCCTTTGAGATGGGATGGGATACCCTTTTTATCAAAAATCTTTGTTTTTCTCACCAGGTAAAATTATTATTTTATGATAAATTTTATAATACTGAAGAATTTAAGCAAAAATCTCTAACTCAGGATAAATTTTTAGATAAAATTTTATGTAATTAGTAAAAACTTTTATTTTAGTGGAATTTCGAATTGAACGCAGTATTGATTTATTTTAGATTCAGTTGAAAGATTTCAATAAAAATCAAATTCATAGATATTATAGGTGTGTTATGTCTTAGACGCGGATGGCTTACCGGTGTTCCTTTTATATATTTTTCTCTGACGCTTTAATTATGAGAAAAACTATATTTTTGTATTTTTTATTATAAAAAACAATCGAACAAATGTTAAAAAATCCTAGATTACCGGAATAATATTTGTGTTAAATATAAAATTTAACAAATGTAGTTTAAATGAAAAAAATCTCATCCACATTCTAAGATAAATCAATAATTTATTTTGCAAATTAAAAAAATTTCAATGATGCAGAGCTGTTAACCTTAAATCTAAATAACTGTAAAAAAGGGAAAATTTTAAAAATTATTATTTGGAAGTGAGTTCCGAACAATAACTGTTTTTTGGTTCTTCGTCAAAAATTGCACTAATGTTCTTCGGTAAATAATGAAAAAGTCTCATGAAACAATACATATTCAATAAGATAACTATTAATGAATGGCATTGAAACATTATAAAACTGTCCTTCTAAATTATTTAAAAGAAAATTCCATCATTAAAAACACAGTATAATTTGTACAAAGAAAAAATTTATTAAGTTTCATTTGTAGTCACTAAAATCTAGAAATATCAGCACTTCCCCAATCGCATCTATAATCTTCCAAAATCGTTTCTGAAAATTATTACAGACATTTCAAGTGCGTTAATTTTTATGATTTATATTCAAAATATTCTTTTTACATCTAACCGTTTTGTTTAAAGACTGACATACTACAAAGTAAATATTTAAAAAATATTTTAATGAAAAATTTTACTTTTTTGCGTTACTACACATCTGTAATTACAATATTTTTACCGTCTACAAAAAAAGTCATTTTCTGAATAATTACTTATGGGTCACCTATTTTCGGAGAAAGAAATTCTGATTATATTACCCTTATATATGGTGATAATATTTTTGGTAAAAAAAACAACATAATTCTGATTAATAAAACCAAAATATGCGGTATTTAAACTATTCATTTGGTAATGTCATTTGGTAACATTTCAAGTGCGTTACAGTTCATTTTCATTATTTCAATTCAAAACACTTTTGTTACATCTAACCGTTTTGTTTAAAGACTAAAATAATACAGAGTACATATTTTAAAGATATTTTAATGAAAAATTTTACTTTTTTGCGTTACTACGCATCTATAATTACAATATTTTTACAATCTACAAGAAAGACATTTTTTTAATAATTTCTTTTAGGTCACCTATTTTCGGAGAAAGAAATTCTCATTATATTACCCTGTTTTATGGTAATAACATTTCTGGCAAAAAAAAAAAACTTAATCTGATTAATAAAACCAAAATATACGGTATTTGGTCAATGTCTGTTCATATGGCAACAGTTTACAAGAGATTCTGGTTTTAGTAAAAAATACAATACTGAAGATTAAATTTAACAGTATAAAAGGTTTTTATACAGCACTCTTAGGCAGCGGTTTCGACTGTGGAACTTTAAATGATCTTGCTACACTTGGTGGAACCCCAGTATTATTAAAAATAATTAACAGAAAAGACTACTAATTATTTTTAAAATATTGAATGTAATGAAGGAAACACTTGATATAATGAATTTCTTCTAGATGTAGCTTATGTTGAAAATAAATAAAATTGCGGGTTTCAAAAAATAAATGCTGTAAACGTTGAAAATAATTACCAAATACTGTAATTCTTTATTTTTGAATATAGCTATTTTATTTTATATTGAAATGCTCGAAGATAAATACTTATGGAAATATTCAGAACTGCATACAAAGTCGGATTTAGAAAACCGAGGACTGTAGATAAAAATCTGTCAGGGGCTGAAATTGTTACTTTAAACCAAACTTTTATGTTGTTTACATACAAAATGCCTTTAAAATATTTAATACTTAAGTATATTAAGATGTGTTCGTAAAGTTGCTCTTATATTTATTTCAATTTTTTGTAACTCGTGATCCTAATAGAGCATTCTTCAGGAAAGCATAAACACAAAAAAAAAAATATCTGTAAAATTTAGATACCTCCAGAAATAAGAGGCCATATACCCAGACCTTTTAGACATACAGTTTCATAATACATTTTGCATACCCTTATCATAACTTATTCAACGAATTGTTGTTAGAAAAAATTATCTTTGCACATTTTGTTAAATTTTTTTCATTGAAATTTTATGTAAGTAATTTCTCATAAGCAACCGAAATATTAAATAAATTATGGATTACTGATTGGGTATAAATATAGTTATAACTTTTTTAGAAAAAAATCACCAACTCTTGAAAACCCTGTAATCTTTTCAAGGAACCTCAAAGTTCCATGGAACACCTTTCGGCAACCGCTGCTCTAAGGTATCACGATAAAATTTCCAAATTTCATCACATTTCGCATATTATAAAACTATATTTTACTGTATTTTTTAACAAATTCATTACCAAAGTGCTTTGGTAAAAATTATCGGGGTTTTTGCTGCTTTCACAGAGACAGAAACACAGTATATTTTATCAAACTCTGATAGCTTCAGTGTTTGAGGAATATATTTGACATTAAATTTAAAGCTTACAAAATCATAATCTTCTCATAGAATCAATTTTTAATAAATACTATCCCAAAAATTTTTCATACGTTGTTTTATAATTATATTTATAAAATAATGTCACAGATACAGTTGAGAAAAATTTAAAAATTTATAATACGTTTCCTGAGACTGAAAATCTTTTTGAAAAAAGAACTACATCAATTTATATTTTATCTTTAAAAGTGATATTTGATTTTCTACAGTAAAAAAATTGTAGCAAACGAAGTTCATGATATACATTTTTATTTTAGCCCAAAGCGTATTTATGTATTTCTTAATCATTAGCTGTTCAATTTAAAGAGGAAAATTATTAAAACCGATATTGATGACAAAAAATATATCACTTTAATCAAACTTCTACATTCTTTTCATGAAATCTTAAATATTTAAAAAAAACTATCTTACTTTTTTATTGAAATGTAATAATTTCACCAGGTAACAAATGAAAAACAATTTCTCAAGTACAGTTTTATAAAGGATACTCCTCTCAATTTTTAAATAATTCCACTTGTTTTTTTTTCCACTCAATTTTTTTCATAAAAAAATACTTGGAATTATTAAAATTTTAGATTTGATTGCTACATAAATATTTTAATTCCACAAAAACATTTTCGATCTTCCAATCAATTGAACTTAGATTTTTTTAAAGGAAATGTACGTATAAATAAAAAAATAAATTTAATTAACAATCAATTTAACTCAATTAAACATAAAAACTGAATCTAATTACAAAATCAATCATTAAAATTCAAAAGTCAATCAAAATTACTAAACAAGCAATGAACTCAACATATTTCATATCAAGTTTCAAAAGTAACTTCTGAATCTTTTAAATTTTTGGATCTCTAACTGTTTTTTCAAGGGATATGAAGCAGCTCTCAAAGTTTTAATTTATTTTCGATGGCTATTTTTTTAACACGTTATTTTAATTTGTATTCAAAAGATATCTCAAGAGCCATTTTGTCACCTAAAAAACTAATTTGCCCGCTTTTGAAAGAGTTCTTCAGTTATTATTTATTTCTTTAGCATTTAACCTTTCGCCAACTAGATCTACAAAAACATGAATCCAACATTAAAAAACATTTGTAAATGATTGATTAAAATAAAAAAGTAGAAGAGACAGATGATAGTGGAATTAAAAAGATGAGAAACTAAAACGTAATAAGCATCAGACTTCTGAATTATTTCTCACATAAACATTAATCCATTTGCATGAAGAATTTCATATATTACAATTTGTAGAAGCTTATCCTAATTGGAATGGAGACACTCATTAAGTAAGGGATTGTATCCAAATTAAAATTACTCTAAATTAAAGGTATGTGTAAATAATGGGTGTAATAATTTGGGTAAAAATTACAGCAAAAAATTCTTTTTCAATGTTTTTTGATTGGGAATAGGAACTTTTTTGACTAGATAAGAAAAATACTGAAGGCTTTCAAATTATCTTTTCTGAATGAAGTCTGATAAAACCTAGGAGTTACAATGCTTTCCGGAAAAGGACCGAAACGGGATTACTTATAAGATTGTTTTTCGGAGGCTCTGTGACAGCATGAAATGAAACTTTTTTACTAATGATATGCTACTTTCATAACTAATGTGAGTTTACTACAGTTACTGATGATATTAAGGAGGAAAGGTAATGTTTTGAGAAAAAGAAAAGCGTTTGTGGTCTAATTTCCGTATATTTAAAAACGTTCTCCAATGCTGCATTACTTGGACATATAAAAATTTGCAAAAAATGCGAATAAAGTATTATTTTTGATAATTTTGAAGTTTTTAAGTTTGTCTTTAAGCCCAGATAATCATAAATAATGATGAGACGTATTGTATAAAATTATTGCTTTGCTTCGAGGGTAAGGCATTAAAATTGTGATTTTTTTTTTATTTTCTTCTGAAAAAAGCTACGAAAAACCGAGTAAAAGGGGGCTATAAGAAATCACCAAATAGTGGTAAGTGAATTCATGACCGTAGATATGACTCTTCCGATTGACGAACAGTATTGGGAATACAGAGAGGAAATGCAACTTAATTTCAAAATATACTTCAGTACATGGTACGAAAGGAAGGGGCTCTTAACCTTAAAAAACATTAGTGTAGAGCAGGGGTTTCCAACTTACATGAGGCCGAGGGCCACAATTAAAAACACAAATCAAATGGCGGATCACAACTTAATCAAAATTTTATGTAGGACTCTTACATTTGAAGGAACATTAAATATTACTGTCAGATTTTTACCAAGTTGTACAAAACAAAAGTATTAAATTGCGAATAAAAAAATAGATTTGTAAAAATATTTAGTTGCATATTAAAAAATTCGGGCTACAATAACTTTAATGTGCACCTATTTATTAGACAATTAATGTGCAGCAGATATCTAATTGTTAAGATGTAAAACTTTAAAAAGGTTGGTATTAAAACTTGCACAGTAGCACGCAAAATGTTCAATGAGAAAATTGAGGCTTGTCTGCTGCAACCACCAGAGAATAAATATTTGCATTTTAAGTTTAAATTTGCAAATGTTTGTGTAAACATTTTCGTCCAAAATAAGTGATTTCAAAAAGTTAAATCGGAGAATTTCTTCAAGAAAATTTCTGATACACACTTGCTGAATTATATCCACAAAATACAAAAAAAATAAAATAAAAAAGAGCAACATACGCGATTATTTTTGTATTTGAATAAATATTTTTTTGGAAGCAAAACCCGAGAAAAACTTTTTTGAACCGTTGGTATGTTAAATTTCACAGAAACGAAGAAATTAGATTTTTATTAACGAAAAAAGTATTTTAAACCCATATAGATTTTTTACGAAAATTGTCCGCAAAAAAATGACAACTAATATATTTCAGTTCGCCGATCACAAAAAAAAGTTTTCGCTGACCGGATGCAGCCCCCGGCTTCCAGTTGGGCACCTCTGGTAGAGTATCCCGGGCAATGGTCTTTAATTTTATAACATCAGTGTGGGGTAAACCGGACAGTGGTATTTAACTTGAAAAAACATCTCACCTCTCTTGATTAATCAAATTATTAAAAATAATAAACGGCGATTATTATTGCTTGATTATTATGTTTGCTATTTGATTTGGAAGAAAACAAATTTTACAATATATTGTATACAGTGTGACTCAAAAAGTTCAGAACGTGCTTTAATTTTTAAATTGAAAATATAAATTGCAAAAATTATCAAAATAAGATATGATTTAAAGTTATATTGAAGAAACTGTCTTGCAGTTATTTTTTAAAGAGTTAAAAGAAATTAAAAGAAAACTATGCATTATTTGTGCGTTGCGCCATTTTACAAATAAGAAACCGTTTGAAAAATTTGAACTAATGCACAGTAATAACTGCTGAAAAGATTTCAATAACTTTCAAAAATAATTCTTGCAACAGTTAAAAAGAATACTTTGTTTCGGGCCATCCTTAACTCAATAATAGAAGGACGCCTAGTTAAAAAAGATTTGGCTCACTTCTTACTGAATAGTAACGTCTGGTATCAAAATAAAAGTCATGAACTTTTGTTCTTACATTTTAATGTTAGTGATGTTTAATACAATGTCCTTCCTTACTACTACTAGGTTTGCATTCAAAGACAACATTGTTATAGCTTTTCTTTGTATTTCGGATTAAATAACCCAAGTTAAAACTAGCTGAAGCATCTCATTCTTTAATCATACAATAAGAAAAAAATTCTGACAAAAATACCGTACTGTATAGTAATTGTATTAGCCCTATATATTAATATAATATGGTACTGTATTGGTCATTTCTGGTGAAAAATATCCATAATTTCTGCTAATATAACCAAAATATACCGTATTTGAATCTTTTATTTAGTAATTTTTCCGCTGATATGGTAACGGTTTTCCAGAAAATACGGTTAAATACGTAACCGGTTTAATGTTTACGACAAATAAATGGTGACGAATAAATGAATTTTATGCAATTCTTTATGAAATCATGATAAAATTGCTAAAGTTTACCGCATTTGACAAATTTTATTACATTTTATAAAGCCATATTTTATTGAATTTTACCGAAGTACTTCGCTAAAAACTACCAATATATTTTTCGGTATTTCCATAGAGCCGGAAACATGGTAAATTTTAAAATATTCTGGCAGATTTGACTATACTTTGACCTACTTAAACATAGCAAAACAAAAAAATCTTATTGCATTGAGATTTAGATTATTTAATCGCTGTAATGTTTGGAAAAAAATTAAAAATTTATTTAATTAAAGTTAATAAAAGATATATTTTTAACAGGTCGTATTTATAAGATTCCTCTTTTTTCATTTTATTTATTTATTTTTTATAATGATTATTTTATTAAGACTCTCTCTGGCCACATAATATAATGATACATTTTGGTGAAATATTTGCTATTATAAAAACTATAGTGATATTGCAACAGTTTATTCTAACTTTTAAATTTGAACCATCTTTAGCCAATGATTGAATGCTTAGTAAAATCGAGCAAAATTTTAAAAGGTTAAAACGTTTTCATTGCCTAAAATGATAAATTTTGTTGCTAGGCAGCTATAAAAACTGTATTAGATAAAGTTGCTGCTATAAAAACTGTAGTAATATTGTAACAGTTATTTATAACTGTTAAGTTTAAACCATCTGCAGCCGACACAAGCAATGCTGTAAAAAATGGGTAAAATTTTAACTCAAATAAATTTTATTTTTTCGAATAATACTTTTTATGTATTCAAAAACAGATTTATTTGCGAATCAAAAAAATTTTATGCATTTGAAAAAGATTTATCTCAGAATCAAAGGATATTTATTGAGCTCAATATGAGAATTATTCATTGATTCTCAGTAAAATCCAGTTTAAAAAATTAAATTTTAAAAAAAAGTTTTAAAAAATCCAGTTTAAAAAGAAAATTTCGTCAAATTTATGATTCTTTTAAGAAAAACGCTTAATAATTTATTTAAATTTTTAAATTATTTCTCCGTTTTTAAGCCCTTTCATTTCTTTTCTATTATTTCTTATCTACTTAGATAGTATATATGTATTAAAACATTAAACTTTTGTTTCTTCTTTACGGCACTCAATTTGAAGCTTTTTATTTTCCTTTACGAACGAGGATCGTGAAATGTCTTTAAAATCCGAAGAAAAAAAATTATTTTTATTTCTGTAGCATTAAATTTTTCGCTCTTAATTCGAATAAATCTTAAAAAAAAATAGTTTAAGAACTAGCTTAAAAGGATTGAACCCGTAGATATCAAAATTCAATTACACTTTTCTAACGACATTTTTCTCTTTCATTTTAAACTTAGTGATCTTAAAATCTTTATGAAATATTCCGGATTAACTGCTTAACCAATTAATTTTCCGAAAGTGAAATATGACATTTCTTACATTATTTGAATCTAGATGGTCACTTTTTTATGTTCACGTTACATTTATTTTCTTCTCTTAAGATTCCAAACTCTTAAGATTCGCTTTAAAATTGAATTATGTGTTTTATGTTTTACATAATTTATAAATCCCTTTACTTTAAATTATGTGGTATGAAAAAATAAACTAATATTTTTCATGAAAACGCTAAGAGGATAAGGACATTAAATTTCTAAACGAGTTTATAAAGGATTAAAAATAAATAAAATTATGTGTAGTAGTTTATCATTTTAATATATTTACAAATGTTACTGACAAATGTGAAAGTCTACATTATATTGATTTGATAATTTAATGTTTTTTTTAAATACCTTATAAAATTCAAAAGTTCTATACTAAAAAAAATTTAAGAGAACTACTTAAAACTAGGTTAATATTTAAACTACAAATAGAATAGAAAAATGAACTCAGGAAACTTTAAATAATTATTAATTATGAATATTTTTGTTGTTATTGTATTAAATGGTGCATTACGTTCCAGCGATCAAATTATTTGCTTTGTTTTTTATTTCTTTCATTTTTTATTCTTTTTATCTTTTTATTTATTTATTTAATTTTGTCTGTAAAGAAGAAAAGTTTTTTCCGAACTTAATATTTTCAACTTTTTTAAGCGTGAAAATGTATTAAATAATTATAAAAATCAGACGCTTTTTAAAATCTGGCAAATGGACTTTTGTCTATCGTTCAATTTTCTTAATGAAATAAATAGTTATTTCAATGTACACTGTGAAAAATTATGGCATAAATCACCGGCACTTTAGATGCATTATCTGTAATATCCAGAATTCCAATATTATATCGTCCTTTTTTCAGAATTATTTTATTTAATTAGAGTTATTCAGTGATTTTAAGGTACATCAGATCTTTTGTTCTGTAACAAATTCTGGTAAAAACAGATTTTACGATAAAAAGTACAGGTACCCTGAGTGCTGGTACTTGTTACCGTAATTAAATTCAGAATTTTTCATACATTAATAATTGTAAGAAAATACATCGATTTAGCTTCTATATCATTTGAAAATATATATTTATAAAATACAAACATAGACGAAAAGTTACGAATAGTTTTCCTCTCCATGTAAAGCAAAGGCAGGTCAGTTCAAACAAAAAGTTCTGCACGAAGACTAATTTCTCCCAATACTTTATCTAGGAGTAGTTTCCTTGTCTTCTAGATCGGGTTCAAAATTACAACTTCAGAGTTGATAGTCGTAATCTCAAAATTGGGTCGGCTGTTTAGGGATGGTAATAAAATAAAAATAAAAACTACAATGAGTAGTTAATTTACGTTCTTTTAAACTAATTCAGTGCGTTATGAAAAATACAGCTTATTATTTTTTAGGATTTTCTTAGAATGCAAACTAAGCTGAGTTCACCCAAAATAATTCTAATCAAAACACTGCTTTTATTAGCTGTTAATGGTTGCTGAAATTTTAACTTGTGCTTTTTAAACCTCAGAAACCAATGCTTCATTTTAGATTTATTCTTGTTGAGCTTTAAAAGCACTTTATGTGCATTCAAATTACTTTTAAAGTGATTAAATTATCCCGACTTGAAGCAGATTTCAACTAAAGCTTTTTGGTTTATCTAAGATGCAAAGAGTCGAGATTCTAAATAAATTTATTTAAATTAAATGCGTCATTTATTAGTACCTTATTTACACGTAACAATTCAGTAAAAAACTCTTAATAAATAAATATTCGAAGATGTCGAAATATCAGAAATTTCCTAACTACAGAATCAAGATTTTAAAAATTAATCCAAATCGTTGAGTTTGTAATTGCATTATGTCTCTAAACTTTTTAGAAATCTCGAAATGGCTCAGCAAAAGTACTTAAAAATTTATATACTTATTTTTATGCATTAATGAAACTTGACATTTATTGAAAATTTAAATGTATGAATTACCGATTTATGTAGAAACAGAAAAATGCTAATATAAATCTCGAATAAAAATATCCAAATAATATTTTAAATTATTAATAATGTTGTCTGACAAGTTCCATTAGATGTGGGGAATATTTTGAAATATCATAAGAGTATTTCGGAATACTATCGGGATATTTCGAAATTTTGCTTCAATTTTCAAATTAGATTGTTTTTGAGAGTAAGACATTTTAAATGCTCCAAAATACTCTTCGGTTAGTTTCAGAAAATGTTTATTATTAGCACTATATACAATTCGATATATGTGTTTTTAATATTTCTTAAAATGTTTCTCTTGAATATGTTTTATTTATAATGATGCAGATAAATAATTTTAAACGAAAATCTAAAAGAAACATTTTATGACGTTGCATTTTTATAGATTATAATTTTTAAAAATCTCTGTTAATTAGCTATAAAGTATTTGCAATAGAGTTGATATACTAATCTTTAAGTGGAGAGAACCAGAAATGTGTTCAAAATCTAAGGTGGTGTTTATTTTATTTTATAACCGTCCTTGAACAGCTGACTAAATTTTGGGTTTACGACTACTAATGTTCAACTACGTAGCC
This sequence comes from Parasteatoda tepidariorum, assembly GCF_043381705.1. Classification (NCBI taxonomy): domain Eukaryota; kingdom Metazoa; phylum Arthropoda; class Arachnida; order Araneae; family Theridiidae; genus Parasteatoda; species Parasteatoda tepidariorum. The sequence goes on from NC_092207.1 coordinate 93,869,418, forward strand.
TTGTTATTTTGAGGCCTATCTAGAAGACAAGGGAACTCCTGGATCGAGTATTGGGATAAATTAGATCTCGTGTAAGACTTTTTGATGGAAATAACCCGCATTTGCGTTACACGGACAAGAAAACTACGAAAACCTCCCATGGTTAGCCTCATGACATGGAGACTCTAACTAATGATCCGTTTACCACTGAGAATACTTTTACGTCAGCATTATAGTCGGTGCGAGCCGGGTTCAGAATCAGCATCGAGCAGCCATCGCTGGGATGGGACCAATGTTACTTATTGGAAGGTGAACGCTCTGTCCTTTGAACTACCATGGTTCTAAGTCGTTATTTACTAAATAACTTAAGTGATATACGATGTTTATTAAGTTACGAAATTACAAAATTATGAAAATTGCAAAATGACAAATTGAAAGTAATTTTTTAAAATCCTTTTTCACTGAATCGCAAGTTTCCTTTGGCTCTAAAACGGGTTTTGGAGTTCTTATTCGTGCCAACCTTGCTATGATTTGTGAGATTTCGTAAATCTTTTCTGTATTCGCTTAAATAGCAATCGGTGAACTCCAATGAGCTTTTTACTTTCAGTTTCATTTGTAATAAAAACTTTAAAAACTAGTGGGCTGCGCCCCCTGCTCGCTAACGCTCGCCAACCCCCGAAAATTGCTACGCAATGTTATATGGTTTGCTCCGCAAACCAAGCTCGCTTCGCTCGCTACTAACTTAGGTACATTGCAAATGCACAAAATTCTAAGAATTCAAAACAATCATTCAAATCCATATAACAACTTTTTTTTCTAAAAAAAATTACATCTTTTTAGTAAATACTGAGTCCTTAAAATAAATTTGAATTCAAATAAATGACATGTAATTCGTTAAATCTATTAGAAATGTGCTATAGTATAAAATCTTAAGATAAAATTTCTAAAACTGATATCTCTTTAAAAAGGTTAAAATTTCGGCTATAATTAAGTCTATTAAAAATTTAAATAAGTGAATTGCAATGGAAAAACCCGCATAAACAAATAAATTCTAGTAAAACAAATAAATTAGTGATATAAATCAAAAACTGTCAAATAAATTCGTAATACATAAATTCGTGAAAAAAAAAACGCTTTCGACAAAAAACTAAAATAGAGATCTATCGACAAAGACTTCTGCCTAGCTTATGCTCTCCCTGGTTATTTCAGTTTCCGTTTTTAAAAGCGCTATATGTTGAGCCATCTTAGCTAGATTTGGCATGTGACATTTTTAGCATCAATCATTGGTCTATTTTCTAGCGTTGCCATTCGGGGAGTTGTAATGAGGCTTTTTTTTATCGACGTGTAAGAGAAATATATATATAGATGCTTATTAAAAATGGTGATAAATATAAAGAAGAAAAATGAGATAAAAATAAGACTAAAAAAAAATCTTCGTGTTAAATAATTCTGATTTAACGTTTTTTTTCTAATCAACGTGACTCGTTCCGACGAAAAGATTGAAATCGGGAAAAAATAACCCACTTTAAGATTTCATAATTTATTTTAAACACTTTAATATGAAAATATGTATTTGAAGCGAAATTATAGTTTGTTTGTTTTTTAATTTTTTTTATATTTTAAATAAGTAATTTTTTCAATTGTCTTGTGATTTTTTTTTATCATTTTACAAATATTTAAATTTCAAGCACAAATCATGCTCGTGACATTCAAAGAAATTTTAAAATTTTAAAAAAGGATTGAATTTGGTTTCTTTTTAATTAAAAAAAGTATGGAAAAATATTGACACAAGTTTGTTTATTTTTATTAAAATTATCCACGTTATAATTGGTACTTAGAAGTTCCTGCTGTAAGAATTTTAACTTTTTTTTAAAGTTTTTAATTTCAAAATTGCGTAGTTTTTCTTTTCATTACATATTTAAAAAATATTATTGAGAAAATTAAAAACAAAATTTAAAATTTTCTGAAAACAATTCAAAGGAAATATTTAGAAAATATACATATAAAATGTCCTGGAGTTATCTTCTTTAGTTTCTGTTTGTTCAAAAGTTACAAAAACATAATTTAAAGTTGAAAAATTTATCAACGAAAAGAACCATTATATAAGCTTATGAATTTCATGAATTTCAATGGGTGGAAAAGAGGCAAAACTAAACCTTATGTCGTATTTCTATTTCAATACAAGCATAATATTTGCAGCATTATATTGAGAGAGAAAAATCTAACTTTAAAAAATAAAGCAAAACCCTAGATTTTCAAATGTTTTGTATTCCGGACCTTTTTGATAGTAGAGTATTTTCACAACAATTTGATGTGAGCCATAGGATTCATGGCGCATAAATCTCCGCAATTTCTTGACCAACGGCATCATGGCACGTTTATAGCAATTAGGTCAGCATAGCATACCTGTATCCTTTACTTTCAACACAAGCTTGTACTTATCCATTTGGAGCTCGATGGGCATCTAGGAGTCACCGGGAATATGAACCCAGTACTACGCAATGATAGCTCAGTACGTTAACCACTATGCCATTGTGACTACCCATTAGTAGAGTTCTAAATCCGATAGTTCACAATTTGGTGCATTTACCAACACAAATAATATTTATTATCATAAAAAAAACTTTTATTTTAGACAAACACGATGTAAATCTGCGAAGGAAAATTATCCAAAGCTGCATTTCTCATCAGTGGTTTATAAACTCGTAAATACACTGAGAAAAAATATTGTCAAAACTACTGAAATATGGTAAAATTTACCATATTTCCAGCTTTTGGGAACACCAAAGATCTCAGTTATATTTATCAAAGCATTTCGGTAAAACTAACTATAAAATATGACAATAATGTAAGATAAAATTTTGTAAATTTAAAAAGAAAATTATAATTTAATCATGATACTTTATAGCATGGCATAAAGATTTTTTTTGGTTATATTTACTTTTTAATTTTAGATTTTTTACTAAATGTGTAACAGTAAAAACTGTAATTTTGTAAACCAGAATTTCCGGTATCTCGTTACCATATGAATTGAAAAAGTTACCAAATGAATAGTTTAAATAAAGTATATTTTGACTTAAAAAATCAAAATCATGTTCTTTTTTTTGTTATTCTGTTTTTACCAGAAATGTCATTACTATGCAATTCAGTAATTTTATTAGGATTATTTTTTTACGCTCGGGGAGTGTATATTTGAGAAAAAATCCACTACATCCTTTATTATGTTCCAAATTCGTTACTACTGATAACTACGACTGATCAGTTTCGTATGAATACTAAAATTCCGTATTGATATCTAATCATAATCATTTGAAATATTATTTGAATTAGAACAAACTAAGAATAATCTGTCAAAATCAGCGCCAGATATATCTGGAGTCCCTCCATATTAATTAACTGAAATTTATGCTCCACCCCTTTATTGGGTGTATAACAGGGTTTCTCTCCGATTGCTGTCAGTGGGACATGTACCTGTAACCGTGTTCCAGAACGTGACAGGACTCCAAAAAATTCGAAGGGCCCTCAGTCAAAGTATCAGTGGGACCTCTACCATTCTTCATTCCTGTTAGCACGGAACCGCCCCGAATTAATACTGTTAGATTGGGGGACACATGGGGGGATATTTGTAGCCCTATTAGTATTCAGGTCATATTGAGGACTTCTTCGGAAAGCACATCTTTTGGGTGAATGGGGCGTTTGGAGCAAGAAAAAGGTGCCCCTTCTGTCCGACAGGAGAGGAAAGAGGAGGGGGGAGGGGCTTGCTCGGGGCTATTCAAAATTTTATTTTTTATTGGGGGATTCGGAGTACAAGCGTAGGTGGGAGATGATAAAAATAATCATGCTTTATCGCTTTGTAGCCTAGAAATAATTCGATCGTATCCTGCTTGCGCTTGTTTCTTCACTTTGTGATAGCGGTTTGGGTATAATATGATTTCGTGGGCGTAGTCCTGAGTAATTAAATATTTTAGCGAGTGCGGAAAAATAAATGACTCATTACATCGCTATTTGGTTTTATCAATAGTTACATTATATTAAAACAACTGTCTTTATTTTAAAGATAATCATTAAGACTGGGAATAAAGTTTTGCCAAAGTTACCTGTTTTTTTTCCTTCTCCCTTTCGTGATTTATAGGGAAAATTTAAATATTCTAAATTTGTTATTGTATAAAAGTAACTCATTATGAAGTGATATGCATTTACTCATTTAAGAAATAATTTCAATGAGTTAAAATGTCTGTTTTTGCTATTATTCTATCATTAATTTTAAACTCTATCTTCTAAGTTTTTATTTAAGTTTATTGTGGCAAAAGTTCAATCTGCCAAATTTTCCTGAAAGTATTTTTTTTTTTGTGGGAAGAATTTAAATGCTATAAAATGGATATTTTATATGATTTCTAAATATAATTAACAACAAAAAATTATCATCTCGAGATTTAAGTATAAATATGAATGTGATAATAATCCATAATCTTGATGGGCATTCCTTCTGCATTAAAAAAAATTACTTTAAGAAAACTTATTTTAGGAAACTAAGCTTAAAAATCTTTTGTTAGTTTCAAGAATATTTTCCTCAAGAATATTTTGTCACAGAAAAGTGTTCACTTGAGTATAGAAATAAACATTTTTATTTTATGATTTCTTCTGACCGGCCTGTGTAGGGGGCAGGGAAGTGTCCTTGCATCAGAAAGATTCTGGGTTCGAATCCTGGGCAAGGGATGGATGTTCTTTCCTTCTCTGTACTATCTGTCCTCACTGTGGGAGTGACGTTGGCCCACCTAATATGGTGTCCCTGGAAGAGAGGCCAACAAAATCGCCCTGTATATGCCTGAATTATCGAATGTTAACACAGGTGGGCATTGGAAAGAAAAAAAAATATGATTTCTGCCATAAATCAATTTGTCACTTAACTCAGAGAAAACATTTTGGTTAAATTACTGTATTGTATGGCATTATCATTTCAGAAAACGTATGGCATTATCATTGTTGAAAACGTAATTTGAATTATTCATTTGGTAATCTTTCCGTTCAAATAGTAACGGTTTACCAGAAATTCTGGCTTTCATATTTATTGCTCGTATTACCACACACTTAGTAAAAAACACAAAACTTAAAAATAAATTTAAGCGATTAAATTCTTTTTATGCAATTATGACGTGATGAATGAATAAATAATGCAATTATGATATGAAGTATTATGATAAAATTACTTAAAATTATAATGATCAATAATTTTATTGCATGTTTTAAAACCATATTTTATTGTAAATTTTATTGTAAATCATTACCGAAGCGCTTCGGTGAAATTTATCGAGATTTTGGGAGTTCTTAAACAGCGAAAAACACGGTAAAATTTACAATATTTTGGTAGTTTTGACCACGTTTTTTTTCCCAGTGAACCAGATAGCAAAAAATGTAGACTGGAATTTAAGACTAGTAGCTAACTATACATAATAAAACACATATAAAACACTGTATCCTCATATACATAATAAAACACTGGTGTAAAAAAAAGTTTAAAAAATATAATAATTACAAAAATAATATTTTTTTTTAGTTTTTGCTGAATTTAAACTGCTTGTTTTGCATGAGACAGTATACTAAATTACCAATACCAAATAAGATTATTTTGAAGAAAAAATTCTTTTTATGCATCATAAATATGAATCATAATGTTCCGACTTTCAAATATGTAAAAATCATTACTATAATGGTTATTATAAATTGATAATCAAATAATATTTCGATATGTACAAAATCAATACTGTAAAGGTGATCATATATTGTTTTTAGTTATGTATGAAATAATTATTATAAAAGTGATCATAAATTGATAACCGTATAAAATTTTGGTTTTCAGATAAATTTAAAATCATTACTATAAAGGTGATTATAGCTTGATAACCACACAATAATCCGATTTTTAAAAATTCGCAAAATCATTACTATAATCACGTAATATTCCAATTTTTAACTATGTAGAAAATTATATTACTATAAAGGTAATCATAACTTGATAATCACATAATATTCCGATTTTAAAATCCGTTCGAAATCGTTACTATAAAAGTAATCATAACTTGGTAACCACATACTGTTTTAAAAATGGACGAAATCGTTACTATAACCACATAATATTCCGATTTTGAACTAGTTACGAAATCATTACCATAAAGGTGATCATAACTTGATAATCACACACCATTCCGATTTTTAAATATGTACGAAATCATTGCTATAAAGGTGATCATAACTTGATAAAATCATAATATTCCAATTTTCAGATGGATATGTAATCATTATTATTTAGGTGATCATAAAATGACAGCCAAATAATATTCCAATTTTTAGTTATATACTACATAATTACAAGAAAGATGTTTATAAATGGATAGTTATTTAATATGCTGATTTCCTGTTTCATGCGTAATCATTAATTGAATAGAGACTACCAAATAAATATAATGCAAAACTGACCACTAGATGGTACTACTGTGCTAATTTCCTTTAGAAGATTTCTTCTGTCATTATAAAGTTTCTACATAATATCATTTTTTGGGTATTGAACAATATTAAAGTTACATTAGAGCGTGCAACGTGAATACTACTTTCGGAATTTCGGACTCGTGTATATTAAGATATTTTTGCAATAATATCTTAATAAATTTCAATCAACTATTAAGTAATATAAACTATATACTAGTAATATTATTATTACTAGTATATAGTAATATAAACTATATACTAGTAATTTAAATAATATAATTCAAAAATAAATTGAATAATATTCGAAATAATATTCAAAATAATATTCAAAATAATATTCACAATAATATTCACAATAATATTCAAAGTAATATTCAAAACTATTCATATCTGACAAGTTAAGTTACATTTGAGTTACTGGCAGTAGCCAGTAACTCAAATGTAACTTAAATCAAAATAATTTCATAAATTAATAATTTATCAAATGCTCTCTATAATACCCCACTAAATACTAATTTTTTTTTAATTTAATCAAGTATTTTCGTCGTAAAATGCTTCTCAAGGATTGAATAATATCAGTAGTACCCTGGAATTAAATTTTTAATCTTACAGAATTCAGAAATAGAATAATAACTTAATAATAAATAAAAATACATAATAAAAATAAATTCTCAATAAGTATTTCCTAGAAATAAAAATTATTTTTATACCTTGTTAAAAAATATCTCCTAAAAGAAATATAACAATTTAACATAAGGTTAATACGAAATATTACGCTTCCAAAATTTGGATTATTGATTATAATTTCGTTGATGTTCATTAAAATTAAAAATATTTGATTATCACTAAAATATTCAATAAAATCGGACATAATACTACAAAAAAATAGCATCATTTCTTTTTCAATTTTACTATTTCAAATCGTATCGCAATTGATTAGATATTTATGTGCCTTAACTTCATAGCATTTATCTATCATATAAATAAATATAGTTTTGTTTAATAATAACCATAATAAGTAAGTAATATAAATAAAAGGGTTCTACACTCTTCCCTAAAACATAGAAAAATTCCATGAAGCTCTTGGCGGTGCGAATGCTTGGCATACTTTAGAACGCTTAATGCCCACTTTCATTTAATTATTTCAATTAATTTCAATTATTTTAATTAATTTCAATTAGGTTATAAAACATAAAATAAAATGATATCAAGATCAAAGCACATAGATAAGATATCTATGTGCTTTAACTTTATAGCATTTCTCCATCGAAAAAATGTATATAGTTTTTATTTAACAATAACCTTAATCCGTAAATAATATAAATAAAAGAGTTTTAATCCCATTTCTACTACATAGAAATATCTCGCATGACTCTTGGCGGTGCAAATGCTTGTCGTAATTTAGAGCGCTTGATACCCACTTTCATATAATTATTTTAATTAATTTCAATTATTAAAATTAATTTAAAGTTGTTTCAATATATTTTATTTTAATTATTTCAGATCATATGACGATAGGTTAGACATCTATGTTCCTTAACCTCATAGCATTTATCTATCTAATAAATAAATATAATTATTTTTAATAATAACCTCAATCAGTAAATAATATAAATAAAAGAGTTCTATTCCCATGCTTACTATGTAGATATATTTAACACAACTATTGGCGGTGGAAATACTTGGCGTACTTTAGAACGCTTAATACCCACTTAGCAATCTCATCTTCAATGTGTATTTTAAAGCCCCGCACTTACTGATCAAATCTGATCGATGTAAGCTATAATTTCAATCTACCTTATAACCGTTATTAAACCTGCCAGGAGGTTTACGCTAAGCTGCTGCAAAAGATCAAGATTTACGGCTTTTTTTCGCTTCCCATAAGAAAAGGATGCTGTCATCTGTAATAGGCTATGGAAAGAGAAAAAAAAAGTGAATCTGATGATTTAGTTAAACGCTCAGTTTGCGCTATTATAAGGTCAAACCACGACATTCCAAATAGGTGCGGTATTTTTTTTTTTTTTTTTCACATTGGCTACAGGTTTTTAGGAAAGTTGTTTATACGGATATGTTCATTTAGGCAGTTTCTCCATTAAATTTATTGTTACATTTATTAAATTAAATGTTTTAAAGATAATTAGTTTTTAATCTTGAAAGCGGATGCTTTTTCTTACCAGGGTTGACTGTTTCAGGTTTCTGGTTCAGCTCTAAATTTTAATTGCTGAGAAAGAGTAGCATTTGTCAAATCGAAGCCTATCGTTGATCGTTGAAGTAATTTTGGCAGCGTTTATGCAATGTTTTTAACATGGTCTACATGATTTAGGGAAAATTGTTCATATAGATAGAGTCACTATTTGATCTATAAACATTTAGAATCTTTCAAGGAGAATTTTGTTTTATTTTTGAAAACTTATGTTTATTTCTCAAGGGTTGGTTATAACAGTCTCTTTTTTCAAGCTTAAATTTTATTTGTCAAAATAGCAAAATTTCGTTGATTCTTTGATTTTTTGTGTATTTTGATGCAATTTTTCAACACATGCTAATTACTGTAAGAAAATAGCCCTAATTTAAAAAATTTCTATTCGGAACCTCCTTTTCCGAACACATCTTTGATTCTCTGGAATTTTCCTTAGGGGGACATTCTCCTGCGAAAAATTTTAGTGTTTTACTTTGCCAGAGCTTTTAGACTCAGGATTTTGATACAGCTGAGTCTACATTAGGAAGGATTTGAAGCAACGAACAACAAAAATATTTGTATTGTTTCGTTGATTATCTATATATATATTTCTCTTACACCGGCGACAAAAAAAAGCCTCATTACAACTCCCCGAATGGCAACGCTGAAAAATCGACCAATGATTGCTGCTAAAAATGTCCCATGCCAAATCTAACTGAGGTGACTCAACATATAGCGCTTTTAAAAACGGTAATAACCTTTGAGAGCATTCTCACCAAATGTGATATCTTCCGAAATTCACCCTATCAGCTGCGGCAATCTCATACTATTAAGCTAGGCAGAAGTGAGTAGTCTTTGTCGATAGATCTCTATTTTAGTATTTTGTCAAAAGCGCTTTTTTTCACGAATATATATAACGAATTTATTTGACGATTTTTGATTTATATCACGAATTTATTTGTTTTATCATTGTTATTAGTTATTCATTGGAAAATGAGTCTCAGTCGTGCAGTTACGCTTTAAGATTTTTTACTATAGCACATTTCTAATAGGTTTAACGAATTACATGTCATTTATTTGAATTCAAATTTATTTCAATGACTTAGTATTTACTAAAAATGTGTAATTTTTTTTAAAAAAAAGTTTTTATATGGATTTCAATTATTGTTTTGAATTCTTAGAATTTTGCACATTTGCAATGTACCTAAGTTAGTAGCGAGCGAAGCGAGCTTGGTTTGCGTTGCAAACCATATAAGATTGCGTAGCAATTTTCGGGGGTTGGCGAGCGTAAGCAAGCAGGGGGCGCAGCCCTCTAGTTTAATTTAATTTCTGACGATTGTTGTTTATTTTACAAGCATTGGCTGTTTCATCGAATTCGCGTTAAGCTTATGAATTTCTTCCAATAAAAAGATAGCCAATCTTTTAAAATACATAGGCAGAAAAATGTGTATTCTTATAGTTTATTTTTATTCTGACACTGTTAAAAAAATATGGCTAAAACTACCAGAGTATAGGAAAGTTTACCAAGTTTCTGGCTCTATGGAAACTACAAAAATCTAGGCAATTTTTATAGAAGCACTACAATTAACAATAAAATATGGTTATATAGTATGTGATAAAATTTGGTAAATTTGGTAAAATTTAGTAATTTTTTTATGATACCTTTATACAGTTAATAGTATTGAAATATTACAACATAATATATAGTGCTAATTCAAATGATTCTTTGTTGAAATTATGTAAAGTAATTTGTTCTTGTTTCTTAAAGATTTTTTAATTTTATCAGAAATACCTCTATTTTAAAATAACACAAACTATTTTTTTCATTCTAAAATATTATATTTTTTTTTCTAATTTTTTATTCTTTTTCTGTGTTGAAAAACAATAAAAAATATATAGTATTGAAAAACAAATATTGAAAAACAATCGTTTTTTTTTTTTTTACTAGGATTAGTTCAAGGTATATTTCATTAGCTTCTAAAAGTTCATCCTGGTTCGAGTGTCTAGTGTTGAATAAATTATTGCTATACTTTCCCATAGTCACTGTTTTAACATACACGCTAAAAAAATTCACCATTACAGGGCGGTCAGTGACCGGCAGAAAAGTTCCATTCGTCGATAGTAAAAACCAAATTTTTGTTCGTAAATCTATCATCGACTTAAAAATCGAGGTCTACCCTTAAATGTTTTTCTAGTCAAATGTAAGACCACTGACCGTATATTAACGTTTAACTCGTGAAAAACTAAAAACGTTAAACAGAGTTTAACGTTACTAAACTCTGGCATTGACGTTTCAGGCGACTCAGGTAGATTTCTTGCTAAATCAAAGTGAATCATGGAACGGAGCGAAATATAGTGCTGCCACCTGTCTAGGAAAGAGTTGCGTATTCTTTGTACGCGTTCAAAAATTTAGGAGGGCGAGATGGATGCTGTTTGGTACTAACTGAGTTTAGACCCGGTACCTTTCTGTCCATAGCTTGATTCTACAATTACTATGGAAAAGTGAGTACATCCCCAAATTGAGTTGAGAAGTTTTAGATAATTAACGTATAAATTAAAGGCATCAACCTTTAGACTCAACTAATTTAACTGAAGTTCGCTACAATTACGGGTTCTGAGCTCTTTTTTTTCAGGGATTTAGTCATATAAATTAAAGTTCCACTCACAGAATTCTACGAAACTTTCCAGCAGTACAGAGTATTTATGGTCGAAGGATCATACCTCGTGATCTCAAACTATCCGTCACATAGTTCTGTAGTTTTTTTTATGCGTAATTAATTTTCCAGAAAAAGTCTACTGCCATATAATCTAGTTTAATTTGATACTCAACTTTTCAATTCCACTTTTTTTTTTTTTTTTTGTTTAATGTTACAAGTTTACATCTTGCATACACTCATTAGAAAAATTCCCAAAAATGTCTCATCAGACACAATCTCGCAGTCCCGTAGTGCGAAAAGTGTGACGTCATCTCACTTTAATCAGTATTACAAAGGTATATGTATTAAAAGGTATCAAGTGTCCTCTAAATGAATAACCATGAAAAAATTTTAATCGATAGAAATGAATGACTTGCTGCATTTTCTAAAGAAAATACTGATTTTATCTAACGAATTTCAAAATTATGTACAAAACTGGTCAATAGATGGCGCTTCTAAATGAAAAAGCTGCAAAACAATCTTTTCTGCTGTTGGCCTTTTATTCTGAAATATAATCAACAGTATCAGTTAATTTTATCGTTATCCTGCACCACGCTAACAGCTGCAAATTATGGCTATTTTGAAAACATTTTTAAGTAATTTTCACAGTTAGCAAAACAATTATAGACGAGTTTTGTAATCATTTTTGAAATTTTGTTAACAACAAAAATCTTGTTTCCCAAGCAAAACGCTGTAAAACGTGATTTTTTTTCCTTTTTAAAATCTCTTTTCATCTTTAAATGAATTTTTAAATTCTTCTCCATTTTTGAGATGGGGAGTTAAGCTTATTGTTCAAATTCTTTCCAAGTGAGCAGTTTTAGAGGTAAGTTAGAAATTGCAATGTAATATATGAGATAAATATATTAAACGTCAGCATATCCATTATGGGGATCGGTTGTTTAATGTCAATTTTCTTCTTTTTCTCTTAAATTCTTGTTTCTTCTTCAACTCTGCTTCTTTTATTTCTACTTCTTGAACTTCTTTATTTCTACTTATTGTCATAACAGTCCTAATGAGGCCAACGAATTTTTTTTTCCATTAGAGACTTCAATTCTATAGTAACAAAAAATTAAAAATTAAATTGTAATTTTTTTCGATAATTCGATGGAAAAACTACTCGATAAAAAATATTAAATTGTTTTATCAACAACATTATGATAACGCGTAAAACATTCATAACAGAGCAGATGGAAAAGATTCATAATGTTGTAACAATTTATAAAGCGGCTATAAGAATCAAAGAGTCTGAAGTAGTACATGTGACAAAATAAATAGAGGCACTAAGTTGTCAGAAGTTCGCAGGGGAAGAGGAAGGAGAAAAAAGGAAAAACTACTCTCACGAAGACGTTTAGAAGAAAACATCCCAAGAATAACACTCTAACTTCGAATACCCTAAGAAAAGAGAACTCTGAGAGTAGGGAAAAAGGGAAAAAAAGGAGAGCAGCGTGGAATAAAAAAGTTACCAAAATGTAAGAAAAGGGAGAAAAAAAATATTCGTCCGCCTTTTTAGAGGGCTATATTTAACGCCTGCAACTGACATTTGAAATTAACCGTCCGGTTGAAGAAAAATAGTTCCACTTGAAACATAATTTTCAGTAGGGGGAGGGAGGGCTAGAAAGACGTTGGCGTGGTATAACAATAAAAAATATATTTGCTGTTACGACATGGTAGTGAAATTGCAATGCTTTTTTTTTTTCCTTATTATTCGTTTTCGCTCAACCCCACGCGATTGCTTTTTTTTTTTTACACATGTTTTTTACATTATTTCTCAAAAGCGCGTTTTAATCTGCTTTGAAAGTGGCAAAAAATCGAATATTTTTTGCAGTTTTTACTTTTCAAGGGAAAATCGTTTCTGATAAAATAAAAAAAATTGTTGGATAAGATTACGAAGAAAATTTTTAGAAGCTAACTGTTCAATCCTGAAATAAGGCATGTTTAAATTTAAAATTTTTTGTGTGAAAAATACTTTTTTTCTCTTTAAAATTTAAAAGATTTGGTTGTTAAAAAAAAGCAACGTCTTTACTTTTCGTCACTTTGGGAAAATTCTAGTAACATTGCAAATGAATGGAAGAAAATACATCAATTTGTAGGAAATGCTGAAAGTGGATTTAAATTATTGTTACATTTGGTGGCGATCGACGAAGTTATAAAATTCAGCATTTGTACGAACTATTTTATCTACTTGTAATGATTAGAGTTTGTAAAACGGTGAAAAATAATTTTTAGAATCCTTTAAAAAATATATTTAAAGTAGAGTAAAAGGTAGAAAAATATTTCTGTCATACTTAAAAAAAGGTAGAAGAATTTTATCTGGCAGTAAAATTTTGCTGCAGAAATTGTTTTTTTTTTTCTGACACATTTTTTATATTTTAGATGTTACAAAATTAAAATTATTTTCTTCATTTTAATCCATTAAAAAAATAAAAAATAAAAAACGTGGTGACTCAGGGGATAGAGCATTTGCCTTCCAATAAGGTCAACTGTGTTCGAATTAAAGCGATGGCTGGTCGATACGAATTCCGCACCCGGCTCACAACGACCGCAGTGCTGACGTAAAATATCCTCAGTCGTAGACAGTTCATGGGTTAGAGTCCCTTTGTCATCAGGCTAACCTTGGGAGGTTTTCGTTGTTTTCCTCTCCATGTAACGCGAATGCGAGTTAGTTCCATCAAAAAGTCCTCAATGAAGGCAAATTTCTCCCAAAATTTATCCAGGAGTTCCCTTATCTTCTGGATTGGGTTCAGAATTACAAGGCTACGGAGTTGAATATTGGTAGTCGTGAACCCAAAATTGGGACTGCTGTTCAACAACGGTTATAAAATATGAAATAAAATCAATTGAAAAAGTTGAGCTTTTTTTAAAAAACAAAAACAATATGTCTTTTAATCCTTTATGTATTTGTGCCTGTTAGTGAGGACTGTTAGGTGATATTTTTGATTGAAATGCTTATATCTCTCAAAAAGCTACTGAAACATTGCTATCGGGTATATTAGGACCTTAATTGCATTAAATCTCATTGCTATTGTTCGGAACTTTGATCACAAGATTTACCTCTTGATAAATAGATATTAAAGTGAGTGAAGAAAAAATAATTAAGAAAAAAGATTTGAAAGTTGAGATTCAAACAAGACGTTTTCTATTTTTATACTCTACCTAGGACTACTTAGCCATATTTAAAAAGATATATTAAAAGCTATATTTATAACGATTGCAATATTTGCATTTATGATTTGATTAATAAATCTATATTTTTAATTCGTATTTTTAAAGACCCACAGGGGTACTACTGTATTATTAAGTATTACAACTTATTAATAGTTAACTATTGAAGTATAAATAAGTAGTAATCATTAACAGTATACTATTTTACGAAAAATTAGTAGTATTTATTAATAGTATACTATTTTACAAAAGAATAATACTAATTATTAATATTGTACCATTATACTAAAACTAATTAATAATACTGTATTATTATATTAAAATTTAGTATGTATAGACAATATTAGTACTAATTATTCCCAGAATTTTTGTTTTCTTAAGAACTAGTAGTATTGTTAATACTAAGCTAATTTGCTAAGAAAATACTAATATTAATATTATACAAAAGTAAAATTAGTTGCAATTTTAATATTATGCAAAAAAAATCAGTTATTATTAGGATTTTTATATAATCTGAAAATTGTGGGATAGATCTCAGTTGACCCATACCTTCGATAAGCACGAATTCCTTTTGACAACTTACTATTTGAAAATTCTGTATGATTCTCACACGTATATTTAAAAGTGAAATACAGTGATTATTGATTTCAAAATTAATACTTCGTGATTTCAAATGATACTTCCCTTTTGAAAAAAATTACGACTTCCATATTTAAAAGGTGTACTTGCCACTAATATTATATTAAATATATTCTAATTAGTAATATTATGCCTTTATACTAAAATTAGTCCTAATTATTAATATTTCCCAGAAATATTATTTTTTAAACACAATTTTTTATACTTGCGATTTATTATATTTTTTTCCTTAAAGTTCTTTAGTTCTTCGTTTCCCACCTGGAGCGATTCTGCTTCAAATTAGTTGATTAACGTTCTTATTTTTTTACCTCATTCTAAATGATTTTTTGTATTTGTTCAGATAAAATTTATTTTTTCTTCCTTTTCTTGTATTATTATAAATAATTACTGCAATTTTTTTTTGAGAAATCATATTTCTAAACTTGTCTTTTCCTTTATATTCCTTTATATCTTTTTATTATTTATATTCTTTCTATTTCTCTTACATATTTAAAATAATTACAACCAGAATTAAAATAAATCTAACACCATTCTCCCTATCACCTTCCTAAGGAAAATCAATTAGTTCTTATCAATACTAACTGAAAACAGAATTTTTTAATGGGCAATCTAAATTATTTCCTACTGTTAAAACAACTGTCTATATATATAAACATAATAGTAGACCTCATTTTTTACCATATACACCCAAATATTTTGATGGCTCGTAGATCTCATTTCTTACCCAATACACCTAAATATTTTGAAAAATAGCAGACTTCATTCATTAATAAATACATTTAAATATTTAAAAAAAATCGTAGACTTCATTTATTACTAAATACATTTAAATATTTTGAAAAATCATAGACCTCATTTCTTACCAAATAAATGTTTGTACCATATCCCTAAATTTAATTTTACTTTCATACTTTTAATGTTTAAGAAGTTCTAAAACTTTTGTAAAAGTAGTAAAATTCTTAATACTTTAGTCATCAGTATAAGTGTAGAATACGCATTCAACGTATATATAGATAATTGTTTAAATATTTTCTATGGACAAAATGTGTCAAAAACTTCAAGGACTTCCTTTAAAAAATAAATAGTTTCTCTTTTACTACAGTATCGTTTTTTTAAATTTCATTTGCGTATGAAACTTCTAACAATAATTTCAAATAAATAAATTGCACTCTCAGAAATAAAACTTTCACTTTTGAGGATTCGGCAATACTTGAACTGTATTTCGTTTTAATTTTGAGAATCATTTGGTCATTTGGTTTGTGAAGAAAAGCGAATTATAGAATGTATGAAGAAAAAGCGGCAACTCGAACTCAACTCGAAGTCTCATCGTAGTGTATTGCAATAGATTGTTAACTAGAAAAACGAAACTAGGATGAGGACTAGAATATAGCCGACCGGCCAAGATGGTGGTCAAGGAGTTGGCTTCATACTAGGAAGATCCCGGGTTTGAATTCCGCTTCGGGCATGGATATAATTTATCTGTCTGCTCTATCTGTCCTTCATGCGTTGCAAAGGTGACATTGATCCAGCTATATGGTGCCCACGAGAAAGTGATTATTAGAGAAGTTAGATACATAAGGCACCGTGGTCGGAGGAAGTGCGCTACAAGTAATGAAACTACCGTAGTCGCTATTTTTTTTGTAGTTTGTAGTGTATCGTGCTACTTTTAAAAAAATGTAGTACAGTGAGTTGTGTGATACAAAAAAACAATAGTTTGTAGTGATTCTTGGCAATTACTTTTTACGTTAGCTTATTAAAGAAACAGGGTTCTAACACAACTAAATTATCGAATTTGAGTCTAACAATGGACGCAATTTAAAATGATCCTATGACTGTGAGTTACCATGAATTGCGTATTTAGAGTAACAAATTACTAATATTTAAGTTAGCCATTCCGAATAATATATAATTTATCACTTTCACATGGGAATGTAGAATCATGAAACATTCTTATTATTTCAAGGGATAGGAACATATCTTAGATGTACTGAATTTTTTAAAAGAAATAAAAGAGCATTATTACACTTCATGAACTTTCAAGTATCTGTGAATTTCCCAGCCTTTCTTAAATTAAATATTCGCTGCCGAGAAAGGCATAAAATGTGGAATTAAAAGAACAAATTCGAAAAAACTATTTTAGAATAACAAACTGGTCTTTATAAACATAAATAAATATTTTTAAATAATACTTCAAACTTAATATATGCCAATTGCGCATTCAAAACAATTTTGAACATTGGTGTAAACTAATGACTCAAGCAAAGATCGATTCCTTAGATAAGTGAAGTAATGACTACATTTCGTAAGTAGTTTGTAAACACTACATTAAAAAAAGTAGTTGTAGTTAACTACATTTGTAACAAAGTATTTGCAATTGTAGTAAACTACAAAAATAATCCCGTTTTTCCGATCATTGATTAGGAACTACTAGTGTTTTTTTCTTTTGAAAAGATAAAATGATGAATTTTGTTTCCTCGAAGAAGAGACGATGGTTATTTCGTCGCTTTGACGAAAAATTCACTAAGAGCAAACACCATGAAGCGATTTCGTCAAAAACGAAGAAAGTTTCTAGAAATTTGAGTATTCATTTATTCAGTGAAAACGATTTCAAGAGTTGCAAAGGTAAAAATATTTTGCTGACATCTATTTGTTATCTAATCTACTAACAACCAACGAGATCCTTGAATAATTTATTTGAAATTGCCATCTATCTTTTGCTTTACAAATTCAGCTTACAAAATACTGATGGAAGAATAGATAATCTCACTTTTGTTTTCTTCATTCTTCCGCGGTAATTCAAACCTATTTCTTGTAACTCCACCAAACTGTTATATTTAGCACAATACGAAATACAGGCAGTATTTTTATATATCATTATAAAGATTTCTTCATTTGTTGTTATTTGTAATTTATTATCAAATCGCAATTTCAAATCAGTCATTTGTAACTGTATTGGAGTATTTCAAACAAAATGTCTTAACAATAACTTTTTTTCATCCAATACAATTTTCAATCTAACAACATCAAACATTTTTTAGAGCAGATAAGAATTCCGATGCATTTTAATGAGTTTTAACAAAGTTTATTAAACAAAAATGAAGCTATTTTTCGTATAGTGAATATGCTTATCTAATTATTCCGATGGCAATAGATTTCTAAAATAAATAAAAATTTAAAACATGACATTCAAGCAAAAAAAGAAATCTGTCAAAGATCCATTCAATGATTAGATCTATCTCAATGTCTTTGAAATTATTATAAGATTCTAGCAATATTTTGAATCAAAATTGATACATAATTGCAAGAGGTAATTCGGAATGAAAGTTATTTTCTCTCTATTTCCACAACTTCGCTTCGACTAAAATGCAGCAAATTGCAATAAAACCCTTCACAAATTATCATTATGAATTCTGATTAACTTCGAAGGCAGTAGATGATTACTTATTTCGATTCAGAATATGTTTGCTTAAATTTATTGGCGAGAAATAGCGTGAAATGAGGCGTTTATCTTCACATTTTTACATCGCAATTTGTTCAAATATGTTTTGGCAACATTCCCTGTCTGTTGGACTAAGGTAGGGAATAAAACAACAGGATGACTTAAGTTAATTACCCAATGCTGCCGAAGAAATAAGAAAGCTGAAAATGTTCAAAAGCATTGAACGTCAGAACACTAAAGTTAATTATCTTTCGCATGGAGTGGGAGGGTGGAAGAGCATATGAGATGAATGGCTTTTCTTAATATCAGACAGTTCTTCTAAAGAACAATTCTTCGAGAATCACAAAGGAATTTTACTACAATTGCCGAACGCGAACAATCGATTTAGCTGAGCACAGGGTCTTGACAACATTCTCATTTGCGAATAAAGTTATGATTAAGATAATAGAAATTTCAGTGCTGATATATGCATCATTTTGTAAAAGAGTAGAAAAAGAATTATTTTCAAGGTTTTCATGGATTAGTTATCATTTAGAAACTCTTTTGACGAATGATTTACTGCTAAGGGTGATAAGTTTATCAAAATGATGAAAGATATTTCAAAATTTTTAAGGAGATGATAGATATGCGCACCATTGAGAAGTGCTACCATTTTATAAAAGAAACTGTTATTCTGCATTAACGAATGAATTTTATTCATAGGAAATAATTTAATATAGCTTGATTATTTTTCAATGTTTACATTTAGCTCCGAAAACGAACGAAAATTTTAACGAACGAAACGGAAAAAAAATGGTAATAGAAAGGTACCATCTACTGCGTTCTGTTTAAGACACCATAAATTCATTTAAACTTAATTTCAAAATCTAAAAGGTGGTCCACTTAATTTTCTTTTTACAATGTATTGCCGATCATTCAATTGGTTCATCTCTTAAAGTCAAAGATACATAAAATTTTACACTACAAATTTTTAAAGTATTTTTTTGTGATATTTTGCATAAATATTCATTTGTACCACTGCCATCTTATGTACAACTAATAAAGAAGAGAAATAGTAATAGTAGAATAGTAAAATTTTTAGATATTTTTTTAAAATTGCGTGTAAACATTACATAGCGTGTATAATATCAAATAAATAAATTAAAATTTAGGTAAGCATTCTCTTTTATTTACAATGGAAAGAAAATTTTATTAAATATCAAAGCAAAATTACCTAGATAATACTTTTTTTTTTTACTGAGTAAGTGACTAAAAATACAAAACTTATACTTGGACTTCGATAATGTTGATTTTGCACATTTATTTTGAATTTATTCAAAAGCAATAATACTTCAGATTTAGAAATAAAAAACAAATAATGAATATTTCATCTTATGTTCTTATGAATATGGATGTCTTAATGACTTTAAACAAATTCTTCATAAATTTTTGTTCATCTAACTACATGGTAATTGAGCTTCTAAATGGGTGCAAATTCATTTCGTCTTTGCTAATTGTTTGCTGTAATGGATATTACTAAATTCCGGATTACTTGAAAGCATTTGGAATATGTTACATTAGTATAAATGATATAGAAATAGTTTTATTAGGAAAAACGAAGGGAAACTAATGGAAGCTTTGCTTTTAATTTTTCTCATTACGTAATTATAAATAACTCTAACTTTTTCTATTTTTAATGTTTTAAGAAGTTTTTAATAAACACTTATATGTTTCCTGGTTATCAGCATCTGAATTCAATACATTTTTTAATGTATAGTGCGCAGAAAAAACGGACCATCCTGAATAATTTTGGTCTAATGATCGGGTATTCAAGTCAAAGGACTCAATTTTAATAGTTTGAGGGGGTGACTTCTAATATTCTAATTAATTAGTGCAGACGATATTTTAAGTTGCGAAATCTGACACAAAAACGTACTTACTCTGAATAAACGTACCTTTTTTTTCTCAACGAATTCGGATTTTTGACCCTTAAAATATAAGGGTTAGTCGTAGATTTAAAATTCAATTTCTCAGGAAGTTTCCTATCAATTTTTCATCAAATTTCGTATTTTGCCATACAAAGTTACATATTTTAAAATTATGTAAAAACCTTACCTAATGTAAAATTATGTTAAATTTTAATACCTTACAATTCAAAACTTTTTCTACCATTATATAATAAAATAATAAAAAATAATAAATGTTTACTAAAATTTATTTTTTGCGTGGAATTATCTTCGGATAAATGAATTTTATAATTGTGTGCAAAATATTTTTCAATTCACTTCACACTTTCTCGAGATATGGCAAATTACGCAAATGTAAAGTGATTAAATTATCCTAACTTTGCACAGTTGTCCTGATCGAATTTCGGAGACCATATTTCCCAGATTGTGACTACTCCTATATTTTGGGGGTCAGACATCCAAATCTGTTGTAAAAAAGGTATGTTTTTTCAGAGAAAGTACGTTTTTGTGTCTGGTTTCGTACTTAAAATATCGTCTGCACTAAATAATTAGCATATTTTAGACCCCCCCTCCAGTCATTAAGAATAATTCCTAGAAACTAAAAATCCGATCATTAGATGAAAGATTATTCAGGGTGGCCCGTTTCTTTTGGAGCACTCTATACATTGAACAACTGTATAAAAAAAATTATTTTTAGAATTTATCTTCCAGAGGTTAAAACTATTTTACTAATGAGCAAAATAAATTTATGTAAAGGATGATAATAAAGAATATGTAAGTATCACAATAAAATGTTTTACACATTTTGCGATGTATGAGAGAGCATTTAGCTTGACGGAGCATCAGCTTGAGAAAATGTTGGAAAATAATGATAAGCCATATTTTCAAATCGTTAAGGGGTTGATTGTTTCATAAATTGTTAATAAAAATATCGCAGTGTAATAAGCCACATTTTAAGTTGTATAGAGAAGAGTTTAGTAAAAACACTGCGATATCCATCTAAGCAATAAGATGTATAGATGTATAGTTCTTTTTTCTACTCTAAAAAAGAACCACAGTATGAGCTGGAAAATCTCTTTTAAACTGGAATTCCGTAACCTTTTCTAACACAGATACAGGTTTTATTTACGTAACATTGCTTAATAGCAGGTTTTATTTAAGTAACATTGTAACATTTAATAACATTATTTAAATCGAGATTATTACTAGAAAAGTTTGTGCAGTTTTAATTTACTAGCAGTGTTAGTGTTTTTCAAATACATGTACTGCAGTTTTTCCTTACAGTTTAGTTATATTGTAAAAAAAATCAAAAGACTTTTAGTGTATTTACATGGAAACAATAACTAGCAAAAGCTTGAATCAAAAATTTATCCTCTTGAAAGAATATAATTAATTACTATACATCTCTAAGACATTCGTGTACAAAATGTGTTTTTTTTTTTTTTTTGAATAAATAAATAAATAAATGAAGGAATGACTGACTGACTGACTGACTGAATGAATGAATGAATGAATGAATGAATGAATAAATAAATGAATGAATTCAATTAAATTAAATTAAATTAAATTAAATTAAATTAAATTAAATTAAATTAAATTAAATTAAATTAAATTAAATTAAATTAAATTAAATTAAATTAAATTAATAAAAGTTTGAGACATTAAATTCTTCCTTTCAACCAATGTTTCAAGAATACTTTTATTTTTTCGCAAACTACACCATTTTTTTTATTTTATATATTACCAGCAAATTTATACATTTCCACAATACAATTTACATGAAAACATGTATGCTGTGTTATTCCACAAAGGCGACTTTTCAAGTGAATATCTTTCTAAACTTATATTCTAACCTATAGTGAATATTTGAATAAATAAGAAACTTTGAAAACCGTTCTAAAAAAAGTGCTATATCACAATTGAATAGTCATATTCAGGTCTATATATGGACCTCCATGACACAAAAGACATTTCCATATAGAGTACCTTCCCCTTTCATTGAAGTATTTCACGTCATATTATATCAATCCATATCAAGTAGGGCAAAGATATACAAAATTTCCCAAGTAAAACATATATGTTGATAAAGGGAAGGGTTTTAACCCCGATTCCCGTTTACCCATTGTCGTCACTTTTTTGGTTGCATGTTGCAATACAAAAGATATTCTGCTAAGTAACGGATACCTTGCTGTGCCATTTGCGTCAGTATGTCTTCATGACACCCTGGGGTGCCATCGGTTTGGAGGGAAAAATCGCAGGTGTCAAGAGAGAGATGTTTCTTTTTTTTGCATGTTAAGTTGTTATGATGGAGGGGGTAATTTACCCGGGGAACTGAAAAGAGTTGTGAATGCAATGAAATATGGGATTTAATATGCAATAAATGTTGAATTTTTACTTAAATGTTTTAGCTTGGCTAAACTTGGTCGTTTTTTTTGGGGGGGGGGCTGATTCTAAGGCATTTTAGGGATTTTTCCAAAAGAATAAACATCTAGATGGTTTCCTTTTGTTGCGTTTCACTGCACTTAGGAAAACACTAAGTATAGTTAAAACTACGTAATAATATATATAATATAGTAAAACTTACATATAATATGGTTGAACTTATGGTGTTTCTATAGGAACACCAAAAAATATCGGTAATTTTTACCAAAGTGCTTTGGTAATGATTTTAGTAAAATTAGCAATAAAATATTGCTTTATAGCGTGCGATAAATTTTGATAAATGTGGTAAAATTGGGTAGTTTTATGATAATCTGTTAAAGCAGGCAAACAAACCATTTATTTGGTTAAATTTACTTTACGGTTTTGTATATTGAACTAAATGTGGGAAAAACTATAATTTGGAAAATAAGGACTTTCAATAAACCGTTGCCATGTGAAAGGAAAAACTATCCAACGAATCCTTAAATGCCGTATATTTTGGTGTTAATGCTAATATTAAAGTTTTTTTCTTTTTTACATGAAATATAAAACTTTTTTTGACTTTTCATAAATTATCTAAAATTGAACTTAGGATTTTCAATTTTTTACAGAATTTAACACACGCACAGACATTGTTTAAATGTAAAACTTTTTGTTAAACAATACTAAAAATGTATTTTAATAATTTTCTTTGCAACTTAAATTTGAAGAACGAAATACTGTAATGTCATGAAAATGTCATAAAAATAATGAAAAATCATGTTCACTTTTAATACTCAGTCAAATATGCAGCAAATATGTAGTCAAATAGTCAGTCAAATATACTTGCATAGTAATGACATTTCTGATAAAAGAAAACCATAATTCTGATAATGAGCCCAAAAATATATACGATTTAAATGGTTTATATATACGGTATATTTCTTATTCTACACATTTAGTTAAAATACAAAGCTGAAAAGTAAATTGAGCAAAACAAATGGTTTTTATGCCATTCTTTACGGTATATTGATAAAATGACCACATTTTACAGCATTTACTACCAAAGAGCTATATAATAATACCATATTTTATGGTTAATCTCTGTAAAAGTCATTACCAAAGAGCTTTGGTAAAAATCATCATGGTCTTTGTTCCCATAGCGTCAGAAATACGGTAAATTTTACCATATTCTAGTAGTTTTAGCTCTTTTCTCATCAAGCTTTTTTTTCTCTGGGCAGAATTTTGAATTTTTACAGGAGTTTAACTTTAGTACAGATATTTTCTTAATTTCATCACTTTTGTTTAATATTAAAATGTTTGAAAATTAGTCATTTTTAGAGCTAAATTTTGAAAAAGAAAAGTACTGAGGAGTACGCAAGAAAGTCATAAAAATCATATTAATAACTCAATCAATTCTTTAATAGTCATTCAATTATACTCTTTTTAATTTAGCACTAGCTTAAAGGCATAAAAAAATTTTAATTAAAAAAGAAAAAAAAATTTAGATTTTTTTTTTTCCTTTTTGATCAAATAATGTTCAAGTTCGGAAAAAAAATTACTGGTAAAATTACAGTTCTTGCATGATAATAACATTTCCAATAAAAGAAACCCATAATTCTGGAAAATAAAACCAAAATATACACTATTTAAACTGTTTAAATATACGGCATAATTCTTAGTAAAAATACAGAACTGAAAAGTAAATTTAAAAGAAAATTATTATGTAAAATTACCAAATTTTATCACATTTACTACTAAACAGCTAGGTAATAAAGCCATATTTTATTGTTTAATTACGTCAAAATTCATTACCAAAGCGCTAGTAGGAATTTTAGCAACATGCTATACTCAAACCCAGTTACCGAGTTTTAACTTAAAAGGCTTATTAGAAGTCGAGTAATATTTCTCACCAGCTGAAAAATATTGAATTAAAAAAATTGATTTTAATAGTAAACCTTCTATAAATAAGTTAAAACAAAAAGAGTCAACGCTTTAGTTAGTCTTTAAGTTAGTTAAGAAATTAAACGTAGTAACTGTAAATTTTATGTTTTCAGTGAGTGGGTGTCAGTTTTAGTGCTGTAACTTTGGATGTTGGCTTAATTTTTAGGAGACGAATTCCTCAGAGTAAAACAAGGCATGACACTTTTTTTTCTAATCAAAAGTTTAAATTTTTTTCATAAAAACTCTTTAGACTCTTAAATTTCTAAACTTCCGATATTCGTTGTATAAAGGAGAACAATGTTTCGTACGACATGATTAAAAATCAATTTTTTATTAAAAGTTATTTTTTATCTAAAAAGTTCATTTTCTATTAATAAATTTGTTCAGAAGGACAACAGCAATAATACTTGTATCTTTGCATTCTTTTGCATTCATTTTTTCACCTCAATTTTTAATTTTTATTCCTTTTCCTGAAAGCTTGATGTAAGCTTTTATCCAAGAATTTAAATGATCATTATGGATTCTCATAATCACTACTAGCTCTTTTTTTGTGGTTCGATTGTCTTATGACTTAGGAAAATAAATAAATAAAAATAAAGCATTGCTTCAGCCAAACACTGCATTCAGACAAACACTGCATGGGAAATTGATCTCTTTGTTTAATCATATTCCTAGAATGTATTTAGATAAAATCTGATGGTTTTCTGTTCACATTCAAGTTTTAATTTTTTAGTATTTTTACTTGTGAAGCATTTTTATGAACAATGCCTGATTTATTAATCGAAATCAGAATTCAAAGTTCAGATAAAAAAAATTTTAAATGTAAGATGAAATTTCCTATAAATTTAAATGAGCATTAGCATTTTTATTAAAAAAATGTTTTAGCACGTTCAATGCTCTTGAAAAAAATATATTTTTAAGAAACAGCATTCTTAATTCCATTAAAAAATCAGAATTGTTAATTGATACAAATAGCACGGCACACATTTTTAAAAGAATTTTTTTTTTAATCTTTAATATCTTTTAAAGCAAAAAGATATTATATCTCCTAAGAACAGAAATCGTAACTAAATTTAAAATTATTATTACTAGTTTTTCTCTTCAAAGAAAAATGTTCTTTAGAAGAGAAATTTTTAATTTTTATTTTTATATGTCGAATCATCGATAGTCAAAAAATATTTTTCTCTTTTATTAAATATAGTGAACTTTTTTAGCAGATTGAATTTAAGAATATACTCTTCTAATCAGGTATACTATTCTAATTGGAATTATTTCTGAAAAATGAGAAATTCCAGAAATATTCTAGCCTAATAATAAAAATAAGTTTGTATAGTTTGCATTTTGTTCGCAAAGACCGCGTTTGCCTTTCTTTTTTGTTGTTGCGCTTTTGTTA
Source organism: Parasteatoda tepidariorum (assembly GCF_043381705.1). Classification (NCBI taxonomy): domain Eukaryota; kingdom Metazoa; phylum Arthropoda; class Arachnida; order Araneae; family Theridiidae; genus Parasteatoda; species Parasteatoda tepidariorum. The sequence goes on from NC_092207.1 coordinate 93,895,675, forward strand.
AATGTAATCGCCTTTGAATTGTGGTTTAAATTGATCCGCGTCTTACTGATGCATTTTATTTCTTTTCATATATCGTTGTGTTTTTTTAAACCTCTACTTAAGCAGTTTACCGACTCGACATAATTGTAAATAAATAAAATAATTTTATATTTATGCATCAAATATCACATTTCTTTCTACTCTTTTAATATCAAATTGTAATAAAACATTCCATGCTATTTCCATACAAATTGCAGGCTTTAAAGTTGAAATTGTAGTTTCCTGAATTGTTAAGAAGCATTTTTTTAATAAACAATATTTGAATAAAGTAGTAAGCTCCCGTTGCCTACTTTTCGTGGATAAAAGAAAGACCATTCCGCTCATAAATACATAACTAGTATAATTTTATGTAAGCACATTTTATTATAATGTTAGACGAGTACTTACGTATTATCTGGTCGAAATTTTGTGCCAAATCTGAACATAAATTTGCAAATGGTTCTAATTTAAATATTATCTCTTTTTTGTATCTCCTTTTTTTTGTCATATTTGTATCTTGCAATTTTTCTATAATCAATCACTACATAAAATAAATATAAGATACCAAATGAATCTGGTGCTATGTTTGCGAAAATGTACGTACGTACGTACCGTTAAGTGCAACAAAATAAAAGCATGCCTGCACTTGAAGCATAATAAATTGTACTTAGAAAAATTAAACTCATAAATTAGAGGCAATACGCAGTAATAAATGAGAAGTCACTTTACTTGTTAACAATATGTAGCGATAACCATATATCATATAACAGTTCGCATTTATTCTGATCTTTTTTCACAGTCGTTATCATTTTCGGTCTTCGTATTTTTAAAAATATCGATATATGTTCATGGGGAAAATATCATACAAGAAAAACACACTGAGCGTCAACGGCAAAACATTTATTTTAAAATCTTAAACTAAACCAAAGATTCATTATCGACATTTTACGCTAGAGATTGAACTGAACGGTGTGTGCTGCAGGTTCCGTTAAACTAATGGAAATATCGGAAGTGAAAGCAGAAAGTAATTTTAGAGTAAGCTACAAAACATATAACAGATCTGAAAGCCAACTGAACCACTAAAATCAACTACACTGGTCCTGTGAGGGTCTGAAAGCGCATGCTCAAACAATGAACGTAATAGTTTTCACTTTTTTATTTACGTCGAACTAGAGCTGCGCAATGGACTACTGGAGACGGTCTGTGAAATATCCCAGAAGACGATCTGGAGACAACATGCCTACTTCACATCCCGTAATACATGGAGGATACATTCGCACACCATCCATCCGCAGATCGTAATTTGACCTGAATCAGAACACTATCAATCTCTGATCCCGCACTCCTAGAGATATAGATTTATTTTTGGAACTTGGAAGACTTTGTGAGTCCAACATATTTAGCGTGCACTAGTCACCATTTTGTACACGAACAGTCTACATTTTCTAGATCGAACTCACGGCCTTCGGGCATAGGCCTAAGTAATAGTTTCTGCAGTCAAAGAACAGAACATGTTATTTAATTTATAAGAAATCAGGATTTTATATTCCAAATTGACACTTCTAGTTTCAACTGAAAAATATAAATAGCGGGATTTATATCTGACAACATCTATTCCCTCTCTTATTTTTTGTCTATTTATTTTTAACGTTTTGTTAAGTTTAACACCCGGAACAGCTGCGGACCTTACCGTTTTTTAATAGTGAGATGCAGACATTGCTGTATACAATGTAGATTAAAGTTAACTTAAGTAGTTAAAAATAATTTTTTTAAAATTAAAAGCAAATATCTTTCATTAAATATTTTTTTCTTCATTAAGCAATTTTTAGGTTTCTTGAACTTATCAATCGCTTCCATAAGTCTGAAATCAATATCATATCTAACCATTCTATGTTTCGATAATATTTTAAGTCTACATATAGTTAATCTTATATTAAATTCTTTGACATAATTTATTTAATGTCAGATTCTGTTTACAACTAAATGGAACAAGAAAAAAAGTCAAACAATTATTTAAAATGATTACGTGCTTCTACACATAAAACGCAAATGGAATTCTTAATAACAGATTGTAAACTTCAAACAAGAGACAAGGTATTTAACGAATGGAATTGCATGTCATAAATTATGAATTATTTTGTTGGCAACGGTGTCTGTATGGTGAGATTGTCTTTATTCAGTAGACTTAAGACGCAAATTGAGTTTTCTTTCGGAAATAAAAAAGAAGAGAAAGTGCTTTTTTGTATGCTTGATATGGTTTAGGAAAAAAAATATATACCTTACTTTAAAATTCCAGTTTATTAGGATGATAAATTGCCTTCAATCATGAAATCATATTCTTTAGCAATTTCAGCTGATATTAAATGTGTTTACTTAGTCGCCTCAGATTACTAAATATATAGACATTTTTAAGCAAAAAATATCCGAATTTTTAAAGAACTAAATGAAAAAAATTCTTGATGTTTGAATATGTATATGTTACAGGCAAAGGTAGAAAGCCAACATTTAACATACATTGCAGGCGTCAATGTCAAAAAACGATTGGCATTTTTAGTCAAAATTGCTTAAGGTAATCAAATGTTGGTCACGGTTACTTCTCATCAAGTAATGTAAAAGAACATTTTAGGTATTACACAGCACCAGGAACACCCTTGGAATTTTGTGCTGCTGATCATCACTTTGTGTAAAGTAGTTGTCTCAATTTTTGGTGTTCAAGTTTCTGGTTTTGATAGTTAATGGTAAATTTACAAGACGAGTATACCCGTCATGCAAACCGCAGTAGAGATTTGCTTTGACGTGTATTTACGTCAAACTCGCTTAACTATATAAAAGATTTCTAAAAAATAGCTTTCAAGTAATCACTTACCTTCAATCATGAAATTATACTCGTTAGCAATTTCAACTAATATTTAATGTCTTTAGTTAGTTGACTCAGATTGCTAAATATATAGTCATTTATATACATAGACTACTGATCTCAAACACTTCTTATGATATAGATAACGATGTAAAGATGAACAAGAGTTATCATTGCATTAGAATTTCAAAAAGGTACTATATTTTACAAATGCAAATAATTATTTGCAGCGAATTTCTAAGTAGAGTTTAAAGTAACTTTTAAGCAGGTTGTTTAAAAAAATCCAAAACACTAGTGTGATATAATGTCCATGATGAAATATTTGTCTGTGTAGAAAAGCAAGAAAAATTTTGCTTTTCCAATAATTACTTAACAATCCTTTGCTCAATAAATTGCTAAATTAATAATTGTTTTAATAGTAATTTAATGCTCACTGAGTGAAATACGTGTTTGTATTTCTACTACAAAGCAAATGAAACGATTAATTTTAATGTGCAATCGTTTTTTAAACTGATATTCTTCTGTAATTTGTACAAATTCTTCAGAAAGTCCATACACCCCTAGAAGTTTTCAGCGCCACCTGGGACGTTAGAGCTCCCGTAGGAAACCTAGGATCTAAATTTGTTAAAAAATACTCTACGCTAATCCGAGATATAAAATAGGCTTAACATTTACAGCTGTAGAAAAAAAAATGACCAAATGAAGAATTCTAAAATAATTTCAAGACGTTGTATAAATGTTTGGAATCAGCTTGCACTTTGACATTTCAAACTCATTTATCATCTTTTATTTTTACGTTTTTGACAAACAACATGCTTAAATTACAGCAATTAATAGATTTAAAACTAATCGATATTCTTCAAGAGACTAAAACATCTGGTCATTTTTATAAAGCATACAAAAAAAACTTGTTTTTATTTAATAACTAGGATAAAAGTCTATCTATCACATACACCGTAATTTGAGCATCTTTACGAACTAATCATTCAGGATATCTTAATTTTCAGAGCGTTTTAAAACGCGTATCTTTCCAATTGGTTTTTGATGGAAAAGTATCGATTAATTGAAACATCATTCTTAAGACTTAAGTAGTTGTCTAATGAAGTTAGATATTTCGGCGTAATTTAGTAAGTAATAGATCTTTTAGATCTTTTTTGCTAATCATTACTAACTTAACCATGAATTAATAATTTTTATAGTAAAATTAATATATCATGCGCTACATGCTCTGTACAACATTTTATTGAATTAATTTGTTTAATTTTTACTAAACTAAATATTTTTTATTATTTTCTCTTGTAAAGAATAATTTAGGTTATGAATATTTATTTCCTTACGTAATACTTTCAAACTCTATTATAATCAGAAAAAATAGTTGATTGAAATCGTATGATTTATTGCACGATTTTATACTAGGGGTCATTTTTCATTGAATAAAGAAATAGTTTTATTTCTTGTAAAAAAATAGCTTCGTCTGTACATAAATATGTATTTTCCTTCAATTTTTATTGTAAACTAAATAATAATCTGCATTATTTATTTATTTATTTTTTAAATTAAAATCATTAAAAATAATCCCACTAAAATAATTTGTTTTCATGTTGACAAAAATGGATTACACCAGTCCGATGTTCCTTAGCAATCTTCTCTCCGTCTTAAATATTTTTTAACGTTAGACTCAGTTTATACTGTATTTTTCATTACCGTGATTACACTGTTTCTTTTAAATATTTACTTTTTTTCCTTTCAACTCCAAAATTGAATGAAACCAATTAATTAGTAAATTTTATTACTTATACTTTTGTATGAAAACCGATCACATCCATTGAAAGAGGTTGAGGATATTATGGATCCACAATATCAAGAACAACGCCATGGTGATAATGTGGTCAACACCATGCAGAGGCCACCTTACTTTCCCAGACAAGTTGACTGCCATCGGTCTGAGCCTGAGTAAATTTTAAGCCACCATCGGGGATAGAAACCCATTACTACGCAGTCAACTTACTAATTTAGCCACTGCTCCATTAAAGCTCATTTATATCTTTTGAAAGTTTATTTTCTTTGCTTTAATACGAACCCGAAATCCCTAAACAACCCATAGTGATCTTTCATACTTTTTCCGTTTAGCTTTTCTTAACGTTTTATAAACAAAAAATTGCAAATTTGAACGAAATGAATGGAGAAAAAAAAACTTTTTATATAGCATTTTCACGTTTTTATCCTCATTTTGATAAAAAATTACAGTTAATAATTTACTAATAAAAAATATTTTATCATTCTCCTTATACAACTTCTCCGTACCACTGGTATTAGAAACTTTGCACCAGGAAATAAACTGCACTGCTCTAACTAGCTGAAATAAATAATACTGAACATAAATGGGCGCAATATTGCCAATGAAAGGTAGTAAGTGCTCAATGCAATAAACAGGTGCAGTATAGAAAAATTTTACCCTTTTATGAGCAATATTACTAACCATGTATATTTTGTTCTTAAACTCCACTTTGAAGCCGATTTTATCATTGTAATTCTGTTTCTGTTAATTGCTGATGTAAAATATACTTACTGCTTGACTGATCATGGGTAATAATTCTTTTGGCTAACCATCGGGCCATCCATGCTAGGTTTTCGAGGTTTTCCTTTCCATTTAACGTAAATATAGTTATTCATTAAAAAGACTTGTTGCCCTAATGTTTGATACAGGAGTTTCATTGTATTCTAAGTTGGTTTCACTATTTCAAGGTTACGAAGTTGAACATTGTTAATCATAAACTCAAAAAAAAGTCGGCTTTTCAAAGCTTTTTATAAAATAAAATACGATGAAATATAACAACAATTAAACGGCTATCAGCTGCAATATGCGCTTCACATCCTTTAATATCATTTGCAACAATAGACGCTTCATTCATCGCCTCCCAAGGAGGTGACCCAGTTTCTAATCCCAGCGGTGGCTGGGCAGGTTGAAATTAATTCTTTGCCCGTCTAGCTCCGATTACAGTGCTAACGTAAAATATCCTCAGTGATAGACGGATCATGGATTAGAATCCCCTTGCCGACGGGCTAACCGTGGGAAGTTTTCTTCATTTTCCTCGCCGATGTAATTAATGTAAATGCGGGTCAGTTTCTTCAAAAACTCCTCCATTAAGTCTAGTTTGTCTCAATGCATGATCCAAGTGTTCCCTTGTATTCTGATATGGTTTCAAAATTACAAGGCTACGGAGTTAAACATTGGTAGTAGTTAATTCAAAATTAGATCTGTGGTTATATAATATAACATAAAATAAAATATAAAATCATTGTAATATGCATTTAAAGGTAATAAAGTTATTTTTCTTCATGTCGTGATTGAAGATTCACCAATATTTAAACCTTGCATATAGTCACGTATTCCCAACAAGATAAAACTTTAAAAAAACTGGAATGCATTTTATCGCCTCTCACACTTTTATGAACGTTTTTGATAGCTGACAACTAAAGCTGTTCTAAAGATGAATATTTGAGCAAGTCTCCATTTCATTTTTTGTACGCCGTTCATCATTTTCCAATACAGAATAAAAACATATTTTCGACAAAAACACGGCGAAAAAAATCCTGTAAAATTGGGCACTGAATCTTGTTGAAAGAAATTGTGTTATGAATCCTACAGAGGGTACTAAGCGCTTTCTGATGGTAACATATTGAAGAAAAAATAAGTCTATAAACTAAATTCCAATGCCTGCTCTTTGTCTCGTAACTGCTTCCTGTTTCACGAATTCTACCGACTAGAGAATAATTTTCGGAGGTTTTTATTTGGATGGTGAGCAGTAAAGCCCGTTTTTACGATCCCTGACTTCTGTTTTATTTGGGAAAAGGGAAAAGGGGAACAGGAAAAACGGATGATAGGAAACCGTCAGCGGTTTTTGTTCTGGTTACTCTGTTATTGCGGTTGTAAGTCTCAATTACAACTTGTCTGGGCTTAGGTACTTCTTTATAACTGATTTCAAACGTGTCTGAGTATTATCGAATAGGTATGGGGGATCTGCTTTCAAAATTACAGCAGAATAATGTTTGTTTTAAAGTTCTAATCATTTGTGGGGCAGAAAAATTTTAATAACACTTTTATACAAAAAAAGTCGTGAGAATTGTGATCATTGTGCGATGTAGATGTCCAAAATCAAGAGATTTGGTTTATCTTTTTTCTTCTGGTTTATCAAAATGCAATGTAAGATATTCCGAATTGAATTACGTTTACAAAGTACCAGGATTCTGAGTGCATTATCTGTAAATTCCATATTCACCGCAAAAAATTATATCGTATTTTTTGCAGAAATATTTATTTAATTAAAGTTATTCATTGATTTTACTTTAATCATTACTGTAAAGATTACTTTACATCAGATTTTTTTTTGTTTCATAACATGTTCCTGCGAAAATAGTTTTTACCGTAAGAAATATCATCACCCTAAGTGCCGACACTTTTATACCTGGATTACGGTATAAAGTACCGGCACTTTGATTGCAGCATTCGTAAAATAAATTTTATTTTAAAGTCTATCTTTACCGTAAAATATTATGCCGCATTTTTTACAGTAATATTTATTTAAATCGAGTAGTTTAGTGATTTTAGCTGTAATTAGAGCTGTAAAATTACGGAACATCCGATTTTTTGTTCCATAACATGTTCCTGTGAAAATAGTTTTTACGGTAAAAAATAGTGTCACCCTGCTTACAGGTACTTTTACAGGTAAAATGTCAATAATTTTATATTTATAATTAACTTTCAAGCTACAAGTGGCTTTATTTTAGTTTATTTTTTGCAGGTTATAACAAAATATAGGCATTTTGTTTCGATTTCATAAAGATCTGTCTTGTTATGTCCTATTTTGTTTTTCTATTTTTACTTTTTAATCATTTGCTTATGAATAAAGCATGTACGTATAACAAATATAAATAGCTAAATTTTACTCACTTTTTATGATTATTATAAAATCAAATTTTTTTCATTCCGCAAAATCTGACTAATTATTTTTCGATTTTTTTCAATTATTTTTTTGTCATATTATTAAAAAATATGAAACTTAAATTTTTTTGATATTTCCATTAGTTTTACACATTTGATAAATTTATTGTTCATCGAATAACTTCTTCCTGGTTGAAATTGCAGTAAAATCAATTTTTAATTACTGAATTCATTCTTAATATTTCGGTGGCACTGCGTAAAGAATTTTCATGCTACTGAACATTACAAGTGGTGGCAACTACTTTACACAGAAGTAGTGTTTCAATAAGTGTTCCACTTTCCCAAATTCAAAGATAGTTCTTGGCATTGTGAAACAACTGAAATAAACTACTCGGTGTAAAGTAGTCGCCCCCATGTTTGTTATTCAGTAATATTAAACAATTTAATTTCAGTAAAATATGATTCATATATGAATCAGTAAAGTTACTTTTATGATACAGAAAAAAGCAAGAATCATAAATTTAGGATGCTAATATACTATGTTTCATAAAAGGAAATTAGATTATCAAATAAGAATACAACAGAGAGAGAGAGTATCAACATGAATTCGAACTAGCCTCTTTACAAACCGTTCAATCAGTAAAGAGGATTGTAAGTTGCGTGGTATTAAATAGGCTATTGGAGACTGGAATTACATTACTTTACATATTATAGCATGAGTGTTAAATGATCATTTGTTATTATTCTTATTTACTTTGATACTAATTATTATGAATGTTTAATTTATTTTCTTGCATTTTCATTTCACTTTGATAACCATTTTATATTGTATGCATATAAATTTTTTTTCAACAAACAGACAAAAACTTTATTGGGAACAAAAACAAGCACATAAATACAAAGAATGTATATATTTGTCGCCAAGAGGAAAATCCTGCCCAGGCGACAAAGTTAGGTAATACAATAAGTTTAAAATATAAATTTTTAAAAAAAGGGGGGGGGATATTACAATCATAAATTATTTTGCTCATCATATAATGTTGAACATTGCAATAAAATAAAAAATAAAAAAAATAAAAATACATAAAATCATATAAAAAAAAATAACAAAGGTAACATAAAAAATTCATTTGGAATGGCACAAGACTGGTATAAAAAATCAAATGCTTCCTTTAAAGCGAAAAATAGAAACCCAAATCATCAATGATCATCACAAATTGAAATAAAGCACGCTTGAAAGAAGAATATATTTGGATATTTTGCAACTGAAATGGTAATTTATTATATAATTTAGGTGCTAAGTAAAAAAACTGTTTTCGTGAAATTTCTTTTGTAAAATGGGGAATCTCATATATTATATTTCAGTCGGTCTCCTTTCAAATACATTAGTTTTTACATTCAGATACATTTGTATCTATTTTTATAATGATCATTATCTGCTAGTATTTTTTTGCATGCAATGTCAATTATCTGAACAGTAAGTCATATATTAATTAATTTATGTATAAATTTAGAAATAATCATATTACCATAGTTGGCAAATTAAGTAAGTAAAGCAGTTATACTTCAAACTTGCGTGTAGCAATTCCTCCAGGGGAAATTTTGCACACGACCTTCAGGTACAGTTATGAAACAAAGAATTGTTCCGGCTGGCGTGTGAGGTCAGTTGGATTGTGTAGATTGAGCGATATTTTTTTAAAATTTTATTTATTGCTAAATACTAAATTGTCTTGTCTTATTAATAAAACAGTGATTTTTTTAACTTGTTTTAGCCTAAGAACTCAACGAACCGAATTAACATGTTACAGCTATAATCAAATCAATCCGACAGGAATATAGTGGCAAATGATCGACTATGAACTTGAAATATGGCTTCAGGGGGCTCAATAGATAAGCCTAATTAGCGTTCGATATCCACCATCATAGATCGAAAACTCACATCTTCAGATCCCATAAACATCAAAACTCACAGTATATTACTTTTAACACAAATAAAATCTTCAGAAATAATATTGATAATTAATTCAATTCACTCATAATGTGTAGCTGGAGTCTTTTGTCATCGATTATATTACTTTTAAAACAAATAAAATCAAAATTTACGTGTTACAGCTACAATAAATTTTTCAAATCAATCCGACAAAAAGATAGTTGCAAATAATCAACTTGAAATTTTCACTGCACTCGATAGATAAGCCTAGTTAGGAATCGATGTCCGCCATCATGGATCAAAAATTCACGTCTTCAGATCACACAAACATCAAACCTCACAATTTATATCTTCAGAAATAATACTGGTAATTAAGTAAATTCACTCATTATGTGTAGCTGGAATCTTTTGTCATCGATTCTATTCCTTTTAACACAAATTAAATTAAAATTTATCTTTATTTTCGAAACTTTACGGAGCATTTGAAAATGACAACACATTCTCCAGTCTGAAACCAACCATGTATGAAGTAGATACACTTGACTTGGCGTAAGCTTTATCAATTATTGGTTATTGTTTTTAACTACGTCCTTTAAAATAAGTATGAACACTCGGTTAGGTAAAAATGTGAGATACTACGCAATTTTTGAGTTTTTCAACACCAAACTAGAAGAGGATACATTACAAATTTTACACAGCAATTTGTGCAGATCAGTGGAATATAAAAACTGTCCCATTTATCTTCGACAATGATATAATTCTCTAAAATTGCGATACAGTTTTAAAATTACACTACGAAAATTTAATAAACCACTCTAAACATTTAAAAAAAAATACAAAACAATAAGCAGATCACTTAATTTTGAATGCACATACTATGACAAGAATTCTTATGATTTTTCTTGTCTAAAATTTTTATTCAAACTTTTCTGTTTTCAGAAGTTAAAATCATTTGAGAGATGTTTTCAAAATGCATATTCTCATTACTTTAAAAATGGAAACTCGAAACTCATTACTCGAAACTTGCATTGATAATAAAAATTCCTTTGTTATTGTTTAAATAGTATTTTCTGCATTGTTCAAAAATATGTAAGTAATAGAATAAAATAAAATTATATCTAAAAATGCTTCAGTGTTTTATTTTTTGTTTTTTAGAAAAAAATCTCTATTATACCATGCAATGCATGAATCTCGGATTGTTGTTGAGATGAACATTTAAAAAAAAAAAATAAATAACTTCAAATTATCATAAAAAAATTTCGATTATATTTTAAAGCTATTTATCTATTTTATTTTATCATTTCGTTCCATATTGATTTTGCAGTCAATTTAATTATTGAAGCAAATAAAAAGACGAAGTTTCGAAATTGCTTTCATTCTGCGAAAATCCCATAAGATTACAATAGCATGTATATCCTAAATATCAATTTAGAAAATAAATAATAAATATTTTTATTTTACTTTTTGGTGCAACAATAATAACTATATTAAATATAACTGCATAACTATGTTTCACTATATTCAATCAATATCTTTTTATATACCCCTATATAACATATTAAATATCACCATAACAGCATTAGACTCATTAAGGTATGTTGTTCTATGATCTACTGGCTCATGAACTGCCTTATTGTGATAGCATTTTGAGGAATATATAGAAAATGGCATTAATAGGTCTGATTATAGCCATAACTCTGAGCAATACCTACACGAAATTACTGGGCAAATGTCGGACTATGAGCGAAGTTCCTGACAATCTATCATTGACTTAGGAACCAATAGATTTCATTCCATCCTCTGAAGACGACATTGATCAATACATTACACAAGATAGCTGATGGTTAAAGTATGCTAATGCAATTAAGAACCTACCCGGTGACAAAGTTGGCAGTGACAAACAGTTTACTTCAATTCACTTCATCTGATTTTCCTGATTGAAGAATGGCTGGTACAAAGACAGAGTTCATGTAAGAGCTACGCATTTCCTTTTTATTTTAATTCTACACTTAGGGCATCTTCCATACATGATTTAAAACAAAAGCCAAAGAAACATTAGTGAAATAAATGCATTATCAGTGACGATATTGTAGTTTTAAACAGTCAATTTTTACATAGATTTTATTCCAGAACATATCTTTATTTTGGAGGTTCAACAAAATTTCTATTTATATAAAGAGCATAAATTTAGCAACATGGAACTATTTTAATGAAACAAAATGCAACTCTTGAGTACAAATTCTGTGCATTGTAAGCACAGTGTCCAAATTTCTTGTTACCTACCATTTTTCACAGATAATAAACATTTCCTATTTTTATCGATGCAGAAATTTTTAAGCTGTATTTCTTAATTTTTGACAGTCATTTTGCCTCAAAAATCACGTGATATTCGACGAAAGGCGAATAGTTACATATTTGATAAATTGTGACTCCTTACTTACGCGTCATCTTAGTGCATTCTGGAAGTTCTCGAATATTTTAACTGTGATTTAAAACTCTGCACTGTGGGATGGTGCAGGTTTTAGCGCTACCTCTTGTAAAGCATGAAGGTGGTAATTGAATTCTGGTTTACTCACATGGATCCACTTCATGTTGTATTCCCAAATTAATTGCATCAATTGATAAGGGGCATTCAGAACAATGCTTTTGAAGTATTCTCAAATAAATGCAGATAATAATGTCTTGAATTTGACGAAATGATAGTTAGGATCATTTCTTGGGAAACAGTTGCATCAAAAACGAAGAAATATTTGCTAATTTTTAGTGGGGGAAATTTGAATTAAACCTGGTAAATGGGTAAAATCGGTATCTGTCATGCTTGAGAATATTGAATTTGATATTTATCAGAAGTCACATTAAATTAATTGCTAAAAGTTCTGTGTTGATTAAAGATCAATAAAATTAGAAAACACTGAGCACACTCTAAATTATTCCGGATCAAATTACGATAAAAAGTACAAGCATTCAGGGTACTAGAGTACTTTTTACCTGAAAATTTCATGGAACTAAAAATCTGATATACCGTAGTTTTTACAGTAATATTTATAATAAAATCACTGGATTACTGTAATTAAATAAATATTACTGTAAAAAATACGGCATAAAATTTTACGGTAAAAATGGATTTTTCCGTAAAATCTATTTTAGGACTGCGGCACTCAGGATATCAGTACTTTTTACCATAACTTTATTCTGAGTTTTTTACTGTGCAGAATATGTGAATGTCAACTCCAAAGGTTTGAACCTTTTGATTTTTATTCTGTTGCTTCTAATTACATGAAAATCATTTTTGTTATGTTCAACGCCTTATATCACATCGCTTAGGTATTATTTTAAATTATTCAAACAGGTTTCGTGTCAAATTTAAAACATATTACATTTTCTTTTCTATAAAATGGTATTGTTGGATAAAACCTAGTAAGCCGAGCAAAATCGGGTAGAATAATAGATTATTAGCTAGGCTAGTCAATATTCTAGAAGATTGGGTGCATCCTAAGAAGTAAGGGTATAATATCTCACTATAAACAATAGGCTAGTCATTATTCAAAGAAGACTACAGTACTTCACTACAAAAAATAAGCATATGAAGCCAGTACAGAAATAGAGAAGCATGAACAACATTTTTTTATGATATCTATTTTTAAATTTATTCAATCAACTTGATATAATATAAAATTACTTATCTTTCTTGATTTCAAGCCTCTGAGAATTTCACTGAGAAGAAATTTCATAGTAATAGTTTCGTACTAGAAACAAGATTTTTTATTATTTTAATATACATCCTGGTTTTTCCGAGGTTATCTAGTTTTGAAACTAGTTGTAAAACTTACCTAGGTTACCTAGTTGTAAAACCAAACTAGTTGAAAGCTAGTAATCTTCAGTTGTAAAACTGAGTATTACTATCATACTTCTAATAATGCATCAATATAGTTTTCTTTAACTTTGGCATGAATTAGATATTTTCTTTGGAAACTAAAGAGGAAATTAAAAAAAATGAGCAATTTCACACGTAGCTTCTCAAAAAGAAGAGATAACTAAAAGTACCCGAACTGTTTACCTTTCCCCTATTCATTTTAAAAATATGAATTTTGTTGTAGATATTTCATTTTGAAATGAAGAAAATAAATCTTTTGAGTTTTCAACAAACATACTTAAAAATACATTTATATCATAAAATTGTTAATAAATCTTAACTATCCAAGTGAACTTCGTCTATTGTGTAGTATTCAAAAAGATATAAATATTGAAAATAATCGCGCAGTTTAAAACAACTTTTGTAAAAATTAGAATCTCTATTTGCGATAAGCCACAATTAATTGCCATAAATTAAGGATTTCTTAAAAAAAATCTGTGAAAAAAGGAAGTTTAAATTAAATTCGATTGATATATTTCGTTACAAACTAATTTATAATTTTACATTTTGAGCATTTTACACTTCCTTTTGATTTTTAATACTTAATATGCATTTTGTATTAGTAATTTATCAGTATTTTACTAAAAAAATTAAAATAATTACAGAAATTCATCATGAGCAATAAATTACTCTATTATTTAATATTTTCTTTTTGTATACTTAATTAATTTTGAATAACAGTTTAACAAGAAAAATGCTAATATCCTTAGTATTGCGTTAAAATAAAATTAATCTTCCTTCATTTTAATAATTACATATTGTCTCGAAAAAACTAATAATTTAAACCTATTGATTGAATATTGACTTTTTCGAGGTAATAATGAAATGTTTGTTTAGGGTTTAAGTTCATTTTCATTTAGTATTCTAGATATTCATTTCTGCTGTTGATAAAATTATATGAGCGATAGTGAAGGTACTTCGACTCAGCGCAAAATTTTTTTTTCTGAGTAAAAAAGAAACTAATTACTTTTGCAGTTAAAACTTATCAACTTTTGCAGTTTATTTGCATATTCGTAATAAGTTTCGTTTTTGCAGTTAAAACTTATTACGAATATGCAATTCAAAAAAAGGTCACCTCAGCTACTTGGAACACCAAATCTAAGATACCATATGATTTAACGGAAACTACTGTGAAATTTTTTTAGCTCAGTATACCTCAATTTCTGATTTACAAATAATCTTTATAAACTTTGCAGTCTAGCAAAATCAAAAACAGGCAGGAAATTTCAAAAATTAATGTTTTTCTGACGAGGGATAAAATGGTTGTTTTAGGTATTTCTATGATTATTTATTTTAATAATCAATATAAACTCATGAAATTTTGATGTAGTATGCTTAGAAACAATTTAGTAACAGTCAAGAAATATCATTTTCGAAGCGCATGTTTATCTTCAAAAATCTTCCTTATCTTCAGAAAAGGCAAATCATGATCAAAATGTATCGATTCCAGTAATAAAAAATGATTAAATAGTCAACTTTTAAATGCCAACCAAATGAAAAAAAATTCTTCTTTTGCAATAAAATTGCCTACTATCAGGGGTACTACTACGACTAATTTAGAGCGTTTTAATTTTGTTAGTTAATGCTCTTTGATATATAGGCCTATATTTATGGAAGCCTTTTTCGATTCTTTGATAAACGAATTATATTACCTTCGATCTTTCCTTCTCGCATTGAAAAATTGCGTTGCTATCACTTCTGTACTCTCTAAAGTTATCACTTGATTACTTTTTCCATTTCACTCGATCACGTTTATTTTTGTATTTATTTACTTTGGATCAACACTACATTTAAAATTGTCCTTTTTCCATGCACATAAAATGTTTAACTCTCGTGCAGTAAAATTCTTTAACCAAAATACTATAATAATAACAAAATGGAAACTAAATCATGAATGATACAAAGTGAAAAAAAAATTGGAAATCTGTATAAAAAAATAGTTCTTTTTTTCTTTTTTTAAGAAAAAAAACTAAAGGTTTATTCTTTAATTCTGAACTGCTATCATGGAGTTGTATGATATCGATGCAAATAATACTAAGGATTTTTTTCTATTATTATTGAACAAATGAGTATTATAACTCATCTATTCAATTTCCTTGGTATACTTTTCCATACAAGGAAATTGATGTACATTAACGTAGAAATCTTATTTGGAATATACATTCAATGCACTTTACATGCTCAATTTTTTATCGAAGTAATAGTACCACAAGGTAGAAACTATAAACAGGCAATATTTTCAACTTACATTACATTATTTTCTAATCATAAATATAAAAGTATTAATGCAGAAGATTTATGGGGTTATAATTTTCATTACATGATTTTCAATAAATGATATATCATTATTATAATGAAAAAATTAGGAATTAGGCTATATTAGTCTATTCAACACATTTGGGCCGCATGTTTGATTTTCATTAACAGCATACTTAATTTTTATTCATGAAATTATAAGTTGAAACAAAGAAATTAAATTTAGCCTATATGCACAGTTGGGAAAAAAGGAAGAGAGTGGACCACCCTGAATAACTTCTGATCTAATAATTGAATGTTCATGTTCTGAAACTTGAACTTAATGATTCGAGAAGTTAATAACAATACGCTAAACAGTAAGCCCCCAGATTCTTTAAATTACCAAATTACAAAAATGTACTTATTTTTCTGAATAAATTTATTTTTATCAGACAGATTCAGATTACTGACTCACAACATATGGGGTCTGGTGCATTATGGAAAATATGGTCACAATAGTTTCGTCAGGAGAGCGGTCCAAAGTTTGGATCCCTTAATGATAATTTTAGTTTGTAAGTTTTTCGGCATACCTCGAGAATCTTTGGTGGAACTCAGGGAGGTCAATTTACTATTTTACGCTCTGTACAATTTAAATTACTCCCTATTCTCTTTATGAAATAGTACTATAATGTAGAAATTACGAATCATTAGTGAATTCGTTAAATTAATCAGATATTTTAAAAAGTATCTGTGCTTAAAATTTCTTAAATAATATTTGTCTTAGCTTTTAATCATTGCTGAGGTAAATATTAAATAGTTTTCTTTTAATGAGCAAACTTTTAAAAGTACAATCTGCATAAATTCATTACGTATTATGTTGTTCATAGTACAAGACGATTAACTGATATTATAATATATAGGTAAACATTTAATTTATCTTCTTACAATGTTTATAAATTTTGAAAGTATAAAACTGAAAAAGTGAAATTAAAAATAGAAAAAAATTAAGTTAATTAAAATATCTGAAGAAATAACATATATACAAGAACAAACATGTATATCCATTTCATTCCTAAAAGTCAAACAATTAAAGATTATAAATTAAAATTCAGTTATTAGGGAATCTAATTAAGGGGAAAATCTCTCATTAACTCAATTTAATTAAATAATAAACTAGCTTTAAATTAATTTTTAAAAAACTGGTTTAATAGAATATTATCCATTTAATTAAATTTTATATTCGTTCAGTAAGTATTTCACATTAATACATTTTTTGAGAGATAACTTGCTTTTCCTTAATTTGCTCATAAATTCAATTAAGTATAGAAGTAACTTTTTAAAAAGAAAAGTATTTAATTACATTTTTCAAAAAAATAAATAAATAATGAGAATTAAGATTATCTCATAGAATGAGTAGGAAAATTGAAAGAGAAAATAGCATAATCAACAAAATTCATGCCGTCGAAATTGTTTTACAAGCATTGAAGAATATTCTTTGTGTATATTATTATGTCAATATAGAAAATAATAATCATCTTATTTATAATGGATTCTTAAGTTTAATGAATGTTTTCTCAAGAATATCTAAAAATAAATAACTTAAGAAATATCTATATTATATAAAACTCTAATACGTACGTATGTATGTATGTATCAATAAAAATGACATTTCTTTTCTCGCACTGGCAACAGTTTTCATTTCTAATTGATTGGATTCGGCGCGCAAGAGCACGTAGTGAGCAACCAGATAACAATAACCAGAGTGAGCATTATCAGGTTGTTCAATTCAGATTCATGCACTAAAAACATGCTAAATATTTAATTTAAACTCAATTAGGAATTAATTAATTAATTGAAGTGAGAATGCTTTAAAAGGCCGCTGTTGAATTGATATTTTTCTACTGGGAGCTACCTAAACGTCTAAAAAACGTTTAAGTGTTTGTATTGAATGCATTGAATTTTTTTTATATTTCGCGTTTATTTATGCATTGAATTTTCACTCTTTAAATTGCAGAATATTAGTGAAGCAATATTTGATAATTTATTTTGCTAATATGTTTCTTATTTAGCTAATGTTTTGATTTTTTCACCATGTACAATCTAAATAGCTAATATACTTTTTTTAAAAGCCAATAAGAACATTGATAGAATTCTTCTACATAAGTACAATACTATGTCTTTGATAAAATACTATGTCTTTGATGATAATATATTATGTCTTTGTGCTAGAACACTGTGTTCATTGGCGAGCGAGCGCAGCGAGCCATGGTTCACGGCGTGAACCACATAGGATTGCGTAGCAATTCTCGGGGGTTGGCGAGCGTTAGCGAACAGGGGCGGAGCCTCCTAGTATAAAAATATATTATAAATAACTTAAATAATATATTTGATAAAAATATTCAAATTGATGTTTAACGATTTAGTTTTCTGAGATATTTTTATATTTAATAGAGTAAATTACAGTCGGACTTCTATTTAGCGAACTTCCATTTTGAGAATTTTTGTATTTTGCAATTTTTTTCGAGGAACCAAGATCATTTCGGAAATTTCCTTGTAACTTAAATTCTAAATAGTGAAATGCATTTTCTATTTAACGAACTTCTTTTTGAGATTCGCTTTCCCTATTTTCCAAAATAATTCGGAGCATTTCCTACTTGTTAACACATTTTATACGCATTTTATGGGGAAAATGCCCTTGAATTAAATTTTCGCTGCCATTTATTTTTAGAAAAAGAGATAAAATCCTCCTTTTTATTTGCATTTCATACCGGAATTCATGCCAAAAACCAAATAACGAGAATAACCGAAATTTTTAAAGCATGGAACTATGATGTTACAGATGGAAAAATCATAGATGTTACAGATTTAACTATTCGTGACAGTTTTGTTAAAGCTGGATTCTTAGTCAGAGCGGAAAACGAGGATGCTGTTCCTTCAGAAGAACTTAAAAAAATGTAGGTACAGTTAAGAGAGAAGCACGAAATTAATGTTGATGTACTGATAAATGATTTTCTTTTTATTGATTCTGAAGCAGCACCATAGAAACATTAACTGAATCTGATATTTTGGATAGTGTGAAAAATCAAAACAATACAGCAATAAATTGAGCGAAGAAAATGAAGACGGAAATAATGAAGGAATCACTTAACCTTCATATGATAAAATGTTAAAATCATTTCAGTTATATAAAATGTTAAAATCATTTCAGTTATATAAAATGTTAAAATCATTCGATAGTAGATAATAATTTACAAGATAAAGGTGTATCAGTTGCTATTTTAACTATGCCAAGTGTTTATGAATTTCAAATGTGGTTTTTCTATTTAACGAATTTTCCATATAACGAACTTTTTATCTTTTCCATATAACGGATACTTTTCCATATAACGGATTTAGGGACTTCGTTAAGTAGAGGTCTGACTGTACTTAGAAATTTGCTTTTTTCGCAATGAGAAATACTATTTTTTATTAAGAATAAAATAAATTATAAGTTCGCATTGTATGTGAATGCGATAGAAACGGGTTGAAAATGTTTTCTTTTTTTAATGTTTCAGTTTTTTTTAAAGTATCTGGCAATCTTCACTTCATTTCTTAGAATGGGAATGCTAGGTCTTTTATTTGCTTGTTTTGCGTTGAATTTTGCAAGCAATATTTATTTAGATTTTTAATTATATCTGCATTCTCTTTAATCATTTCTTCATTTATTGCTGATATTTTCAATTAAAACCACATTAATTTTTAATTAATTGTAGATTAATTCTTCATTATTTTTAATTTATTTACTGTCATTTTTAATTAATTATCCATACATTGTTTTTTAGTTAATTCTTGTTAACAAAGGATACCCTTTTAAGAGTTAATTATAACTAGAGCATAATTTTTCTGTTTATAATTTTACAAGCTATTTGTTATTTTCTCATTAATTTCACTAGCTTGTTGTTTGGTATCGTTTAAAAACATACAATTAAATTAACCTTTAAATCGAAAAAATGAAAGTATATATATAGTTTAACAGATCCATATGATTATATGTGTGCATAACACAAACGAACTAGTATAGAATCTTTCAGTCACTTATTTATTTTTTGAATTTATGACATTAGAATCATTCACCATTAGAATCACCATAGTACGGCGTGGTTAAGATTAAAAGTAAGTCGCGAGTTAAAAATTAAGTCACTATCGAAGAAACCAGGTTTTGTCAAAAAAATCATGGCTGCACAATTTCGTGACCAATGACATGATGTTGAAAGGGGGCATTTAATTCCACGACAATCTAGTATTCCATCGATTTGAAGCTGAGAAGGATTCATGCCGCGATCGTGGACCAAGTGCCGGTCCTTCACAACGGAAACTTAATGTTTTAACTGCTGTTCCATAGCGAGTAAATCTGTTCATATCAGAGTTTATATCTATATCATTGCTCATACACTCTCAGAAATAAGAGTCTCCCTTTTGATGATTCATCAATCCTAGAGCAGTATTTCTCTAATTTTGAGAATCATTTCGTCACGAAATCACGTAATTAGTGACGAAACGCGAACTCTTAAATACATGACGAAAATGTTTCCTCTACTCGAAACCACATCGTAGTGCATTGTGAGAGCTTGCTAACTAGAATGACGAAACAAGAATAGAAATTAGACAATCAAAACTAAAGTGACGAATTACGTCCACCGGCCTGCATGTTGCCCAAGTGCTGGCGTCCTACCGTGAAAATCTGGGTTTCGAATCCCGCTTCGGACATGGGTGTAATTTATTTCTTTGTTCTATCTGTACATTTGTGTTATGTCGCCTATATGGTGCCCACGTTAAATTGATTATTCGAAAAGTTAGACTCACTAAGTACTACAAGTTTTTTTTTTTTTTTTTTGAAAAATAGATTAACAACAAATTGTAATTATTTTGATAAAACCCATTTCTTCGAAGAATTGATGATTGTTATTTCGCCCTTTGACGAAATTTATACTCGGAGCATATAACTGAAAAGAAGAAAAACGTCGAAAACGTAGAACATTTCGTAATATTTGAGTATTGCCCTTGAGTCGCGATGGTTCAGGGAAGAGCGCTCGCCTTCCAATTAGATGAACACGGTTCGAATCCTGGCAATGGCTGATCGATACGAATTCCTCGTCCGGCTTTCACCGATCACAGTGGTGACGCGAAATATCCTCAGTGGTAGACGGATCATGGGTTAGAGTTCCCTTGCCCGCAGCCTAACCGTAGGAGGTTCTCGTGGTGTTCCTCTCCACGTAACACTAATGCGGATTCGTTCCAGCAAAAAAGTCCTCCACGAAGGCAACTTTCTCCAAATAGTTAATCCAGGACTTTCCTTATCTTCTGAATTGTGTTCAAAATAACATGGCTACTTAGTTGAACATTAGTTGTCGTAAATTAAAAAATTGGGTCGGCTGTTCAACGACGGTTACAAAATATAAAATAAAATAAAATGTATCCCTCTAAGAATTTCCATCAATGTACAAAAAATAATAAATATCAGTATCTTTTGCTTAGGGTCCAACATTTTATTCATTTTAACTTGTTTGCCCAGTTGATTATATTTGTGATCACCTTGTTTTTACCTTTTTGCTTTTGTGTTATATTAAATTCATAACTCAATTCGTTTTCATCCATTTGGAAAAACACAATGCCATTTGCGCTTAGAACCACTTCTGATTCTTGGAATATTAAATTACTTTATTCAATCATTACTTATATAATCATAGTTTTATATAAATTTAAATGAAAGCAAAATAACTTTTTTTTGTTTACAATTAAATATAAAAAAGAAGATAAAATTCCGCAAAAAAAAAAACCAAATTTCACCATCTACATAAAATATCCAATCGCAGTATAACTCTAGTTTATGGCAGCCCTATTATGAACAGTGCTCTACCTCTGTCATCTGGCTTGCATTTTAACCCCCCAACTCCTTTCTTATTTCCTCACTAAAATATCCGGCTTATAAATTTCCGTCCCTATCTTTCCGGAATGGACACTTTACCCCGAATTTTTTCCTCTTTTTCTCTGGTATTTTTTCCTGCATCATTTCATGTTATCCGGTCAGTCCTGGAGCTGGACTCCTTTCTTAAACCAATAACTAAGATTTAGTGGCCTCGTAAATTTGCAATGTCACAGAAAAGAGGGGACGATACTTGGAAGCCGGATTTTTTTTTCCAGCCCTGCATAGATTGGCAACTGAGAAGATTTACTGATGGTATGGTCACAGTTATGAATCAACCAGTATGTAAAGAAGCTGCAATTTTTTTCTATTTTTAGTTTCTGTATAGACGAACACAACATAAGTTGACATTTGATACACTGCTCTACGCTTTATTTAATGTTTCTGCATTCAAAACTAAAATTTACTGTTAAAATATTCAGTTTTAAATATTGACTTGAATTTTATTGTATAACTTTTGAATTTATTTCATTTATCTTATTTGTTTAAAACTATTTATAATTTATTTTAATTGACTTAAAGTAATTCAGCGAATGAAAACAACTATTTTACTGAAATACAGTAAATAGAAATTAAACTTTATTAAGTTACATTTCTACAAATTTTCCCTATGTCAAATAAATGAATATATTTTTCTATAATTTTAAAGTAGATGATTTAAATTCTGCATTTTATCCACAAGTTCATTAAAAATACCACGTTTGATTTTAGATCAAATAGAATATGTTTTTAAGCATTTATAAATTGCATGGTGCCTTGAAAGATGGAATTTAAATTGTGCAAAATTTGATTAATTTTCAGTAATCATGATTAGCAAAAGACATTATATGTCTTTTTCTAGAATAATTTATTTTATATTTTTTTTCCATTTGATTGACTGTGTTAAAAATAGTAGATTTTTAATCTCGTTTTTTTAACTATCTGAATACTATTCCTCGATTCTTAATTTCCATAATTTTTCGAAAATATATAACCAAGAATAAAAGAAAAATATCGCACTTTAAAATATGACTTTTGATATTTTAATATTTCCTTCTAGAGTTTGCCGTTCCAATAATTTTCTATTAAACAGAATATAAATCGATTTAATTAAACTTAAATTACTGTATACGGGATATATACTTTGATATTTAAACAAAAAATTCTCATCTCGATCGGATAATGAATCATTAAAATCTAAAGATTCAAAGACTTATTTATGAAAGCTTGAAAGGCTATTGTTCATCAAAATAAAAAATATGCCATACTAGTTCAATAATAATAAAAATTTGCAATTTTAAATATAACATATTCTCAAAACCAATCTAATTTAAGCTGTTTTGAAATAAAATATCATTTTCTGCAAAATATGAAACCAATTCGAAATAAGAAATAAATTTAAAAGTAATTAACTTCTATGAGTTACCGATTCTATAATATTACTCATGCATATTAATTTTTTAAAACTATTTGCGCACGTTATTACATCGCCCTGTAATTGAAATCATAGCTTTTCTGCCCCCCTTCATACGACACAGTGTGTATGCAATTTGCGAAAGCACGCTAACAAGCAGACGTGAGGTTGCAGAACATATTCACTTGGCAAATTAAGCAGCATAGAGCTGTCTCCTGAGTTCGGCCGAATCCCTGTCCTACTGCATTATAGTAGTTTAATATGACCGCTTGTTCTGGAATATGCAGGCTTGAGTACTTCGAATTAGAGGGTGTTACGAGAAGTTGCTTTGAACTCTCGCTTATGTACCCACCGAATGTGCCGCCGTATTTAATGTTTTCATACACTTCACAATAGCCTTTGTTAAACGCTAAAAATAAGTAGACTTTTGTCTTAAAGTACCTACTGCTTCACAAAAGTAATATTTTTTTGTAAACTTAATCGCCCTTCCTTAATAGTTAAGCAAAAGGTGACTTATAAAATGAAATTTAGCTTAACTTTTCTTTTACTTAATGTGGCAGCATGTATACGAGAGGATATTTCTTAAAAAAATATATTTGTGATTTGATAATTTAGAAAGGTAATTTTTTTTCTCTTACCACGTATTATAGGTTGAGTCTCTTTAAGAATACTCATTAAAAATTGAATCGTGAGAATTGAGGCAGTTGCAATTTTTTTTCAATTGAACTTGAGTTTAGGTTGTGCCTCATAGAGTTGAGAAAACTACAATCTTTTTTGCATTCACTACTAATACAGGTTGAAATTTTTAGAATTTAAAATATGACAGCGTTTCTTGAATTGATACAAGTATCAGGAAAACCTGGAGGTATTTTTAATAAATACCGTTAAATCCTTCTCTGTTACATTCGAAAGTTAAACATGCTTAAATGCTAAAGTCCAGACTTCTACAACAGTTATTCATTAGACATCGATAGCGTTTTAATTTTCCAAAAGCATAAATATTAATTTGCAAACACTCACACATAAATTTTTTACTTCAATTTTACCAGACTTCCAACCTTACAGGTTAATAATTTAGAAACCGCGAACAATCTAATTCATTAGTGTACACTGTTTTAATAATAATATTACTTTTTGTCAATTTCAAAATATACTTTCCACAGTTACATTTGCAGCATGAGTACAAAATCTTCCATACGTTAACCCCGTGACTACCACCTCTAAATTATTTCCAAAACAGTGCAAACTATATATATATATATTAAGAAAAAATTTTACTGATTATCGTTTTTCCATTTAAATATTAATTTATGATCTCTAAGTTATATGCTCTTTCTTTGACAAGCATTCAAAAACATACCTTAAGAGCTGTCCGTACAGAATATCTTGTAAATTCTTTATGAACAGCTGTGCTTTTTTTCCATGCTTTTCACCAAATTTGTATTCATCGCAGTATCCCAAATAAAATATGAACTCGAAATCTTTCATATAAAGCTTGAAACTGCTGCTTCTAAATTGTTTAAATCTAACTTCAGAATGATTTGAGTAGCTGCAAACATAGCTAAAGTCAAAGCTTGTACTTTTAATGACAGCATATCTATTTTCGAGACATTTCAGAAATATTTCCTAAAGGCTTACGATGTCCATAGGATATCGTATCACATACGTCAGATAGTGTGTCTCTAGACATTACGATAGAAGCTTTGTATGTATTGTCCACTCGAAAAGAGAAGCTATAGCTATAAATCTCTTAGCTCAAACTACGACATAAAGGACCACTTCATGTGATATTTGATCACGGAGGAATAAAATGGTCCGATGTCCTGACTATCTTTATTTTATTCTCTATATCTCTCCTTCTCTTAACAAAAACAAATCGGTTTAGTTTTTGAATGGAAGAATTTTTATTGGTTTTGGAATAGACAAACATAAAAGTGTATAGAATGTAGAGGATGCAATGTCCGAATAAGGAATACATCACTTTGTGTATGCTCTGTTAAATTTATTTTGTCGTTAAATTTATAGCGATTCGGGATCCTAGATTTGCTTTTAGTAACTGAGTTTATGAAGACATAGTTTGCGAAGGTTGAAAATAGCAGTTGATTTTTTGAAAAGAGCATCCAATTTTGTGGAGCAAAATTGATTTGTGAAGTAGAGATAGTTTCCATTCATTTAGAAAAAAAATAAAGGTTCGTACCACTGTCCATACTATATCTTCATACTGATGAAACGCTGGTGGAAGAAGCACTATAATACTCTGCACAACATGAAAAATGTCTTTTTGTTGTTTCTAAGCTGAAAAACTGACTGAAAATAATGAATCTATAATTATTTTTTGTTTACCCACACCATTTGTTTAAGAGACATTCACACTTTAGCTTTACTATTTTACGTATTTTAACAGCACACAATAATGATTAGAGCAAATGAAAGGCTCTTTCATAAGCAGTCAGGCCATCTCCAACTTTTCATCTTGGCAACGTCGACAATATTTTTGGCGTCAAAAGTATTATCTGCCTTCCAAAAGTTTCGAAGCTCTTGATGTGTTAGGAAGTCATTCAAAAAACCACTTGAAGACTGGTGACTTTTCTCCCACAAAACCAACACGTAAATACCATTGTGGTTTAAATCTTGTAGTACCAGGAGCCTTCCGGCACGATAGTGGGTGTTGCAGATTTGCACAGCATCTGCAAATTAATAGTTTTCATTGAAATGAAAAGAATCTATTTAAATATCTATAGGTTTATAATATAAGCTATAACACGGTGCATGTAAATAACGTAAATTTTTTAATGATTTATATCGAATAAAATCACTTCAAATGAGAAATATAATCCCTCAACAGCTATATAAACTTAGTAATTACTAAAATTTTGAGTAGTTAACAACAATACGCTCTTCTGTGAATTATAAAATTACAATAAGTAATCCCAACGCAAAACTACTAGCTATTCTGTTATAAGCCAAGATTTAAAACCATCGCTTACAGTTTTAATTTTGTGTTTAAATTTTCCTTCAACTTATATCTTGATCTAGAAATTTTAAATTGAACTAGAAGTTTTAAAATTAGATTTATAGATATTGTATGAAACTTCATGTTACTAATTTAAATTTTATTTTTTAGGTTTAGGATTGATGGACTAACAAATATTTGTTTGAGTAAGTAGCAGATTTATACTTATTATAAATATAGAACATAACTTAAAGTATTTGTGAATTACTTTCAGTTTGTTTGATATGGAAAGGATAAATGATATGGAGGATTTTAACCTTTTAATAAATATAAGCGAAACTGAACCAATATATTAATTTGAAATCAAAATCTGGAAATAATGTTCTCCTATATTTTTTTTTACAAATATGATTAATGACAAGTTCATTTTATAAAAACTTTATTTTTTCTAAGCTTTATATTTTTAATTGAAGCTTCGTTAATTAATTTTTTTCAGAAATGATATCTCACTCTTATTAATATAAACGAATGATTAACGATTAATAAATTAATAAACTATGTTTAAAATCCATTTTCTGAATATTATTTGATTCCAAACATAAGTGCTATTTCTATATCTTGGTTTTAAATTATTGTATTTGCTTTTAGTTTATGAAAATAAAGTGGTAATCCTGCAAACTGTTATATTTTAATAATTTGAAAGGTTTTATGCTCGCAAAAATATTTATTTCTAGAAAGTTTAAGGCAAAATGTTATGTTACTGGTTTTCAATTTTTACACAAAATCACTGTTTCATAAATAAACTCAATGAAATGATGGCAAAATTTCTCGGTAAACGGAATTGGTGGAAAAATGCATTGCAAAAAAAAATATCCAAGTAAAATTAGGATAAAAAGAATCGGCACCCTTGACGCATCATCTGTAAAATTAATTTTATCGTAAAATTAATTTTTACAGCAAATGTTTTTCAATCATTTTTAACAGTAATAATTATTTAACTGCAGTGATTCACTGGTTTTACATCAAATATTACTGTATAAAATGCGATGTATCAGATTTTTTTTGTTCCGTGAAATTTTACCGCTAAAAGTACCGGATCTCTGGATGCCGGTACAGTCATTTACTCTGATTTTAAGAATTTAGATCCCCTCCCCGATTCTTGTTGTCTTTGATTATTATTTTTGTATCAGTTAAGACATCAATATTTTAAGTCTATTTTTTTTCTACAGTTAAAATAATATTAATTTTTTTACCTAGAATTCTATTAAAACTGAACGGTTTTATATTAAACCGTTTCATTATAAACTATGCAGATAATGAAATTTAATTACATTAATTATTGCAGAATACCGTTCATTAAATTATCATTATAAGGTCTGAAAGAATATCCCTTCAATATTAAACATTTTTATGAACTGAACGATTACCAAAATTAAAATATTTTTGGCTCGCTCTTCAATTCACCGAACTCTTAGAAAAATGCAATATTAATAATTAAATCGCGAGATACGGAATACATTCTTAAATGAAAAAAAGATAAATACTCGAAGATGTACTTCTTTCTTCAATAGCTCCCTTTGTCTGAGGATTCTATATTTTCATTTGAGGAGAAAAATTTAAATAAGTGTTCTCCATAAAGTGATTAAATATTCTTTCGGTTGAGTACTTCACCTCTTTAACATCATTAGGCGTCAATTAAGTTTCTTACTTCCTCGTGCAAGTATTCCTATATTAGCCGTTTTCGGGGACCATTTTCTCGGGTCCTTAATGTGCCTTGATGCGCATGACCCTTTTATCTTATCATTCATCATTCCGTAATTAATTGCCACAACAGGGAAGATTAAAGTTATACCAAACTGTCCTCAACCCCTCTGTGGTGTTTAAAAGCTCATGGATTTTTATTTTTAGAAGTTTGGTGTTAGGAAAAAATCCATCCGAGAAACAGGAAGAGATGCCTCACACCAAACTGTTTCTTTTGTCGGTTGCATCGGAGGAAATGCCTATCCATTAGTGTAATCTTTAAGCGCCTTGTTTTTAAATGAATGATGCTAAAGTAAGTCCTTTTTATGGCTTGCAAATCCTTGACAAGTTACTTTGGATTAACTTTCTCTTGCAGTGCTCAGAATTTTATCCTACCATAATAGACAGAAGCACGTTTTACTAGAACAGATTACGTGAAAAGTAAATAAAAATCAGAAAAATTATGTATGTTTTGTGAACTGTAGTCAATAAATTCTGATTTTTTAATAAACGAAAATAGATTAAGTATCATACAAGCGACGATTTTTTTTTATTTATGTCTGAAAGAATATTTTACAGAGTCTCTTGCTTAAAGTACGTTCACCCAATTACAATACCATGAAACGTTCTAAAACATTCTAAATCGCTTTTATTTTAACGACAATCTGTAGTTATAACTACCATTGACGTGTCCAAAATCCGCTTGCCTCTTTCAATCGTAAAATTAACTCCTTCCATTTATTGTCATGATTTTGCTAACTATTCTTAAGCTGTTCCTTTATGTAAAGTATAACTAAACAGTTTTTTCTCTATATTAAGGAGAAAAAGAAGCTAGAGCGAAGCTTCTATTTTGAGAGTTTAACTAAACATTACATTTTGCTTTGCTGCACAAAAACTAATTGACTTACAGAAATTTGAAATTACGTAAGTGTGTAGAAAAACAAAAAAGGATTGCAATGGAATATACAAATTCAGTATTCTGAAGTTTAATTTCTCTTTTAACATACAACTAATTTTTTCTTATCAAATCCAAGTAATCGTTCATTTCATTACGATTACTAAATTAACAAAAAATTTTTACGTTTAAAATTATAATTATTCCATATCTTGTTAGCGAAATTATCTCTTTTTTTAAAAGAAAAAACGTTGTCTTTTAAGGGAGAGGGGGAAACAAGTATGCTTGAGAGTATATAGTAGCTGGTGGCGAAGCGAACAGGAAAGGGAACAACTTTGCTGTATAAATAAATACTGCCCTCAATCCTTTTGTGGCTTTTTAAAAGCTCATTGATACTAAATTTTTGGTTGATGTTGCAAATCTCCGTTGCTTAGCAACACTTAATCAGTTACACATAGCAACACTTAGTCAACTACTTAATCAGTTCTATGAAATCTGTCACTCTAAGAAAGTCTAATACTAGAATTGGGTTTGTCTTGTCTGGAAGGCCCCAACCAATCTAGTATATGGTCTAGTATAAGGGTGGAAGAACCTTTTTTTCTATTGGAATAAGACAGAGATCTCAAATTATTGTTATACTTAAAGTAATTTTTATGATTTGCAAATCCATGACAAACTTGTTTGAATTAGCTTTTTCTCAGAGTGCTCAAAATTGTGCCCTTATAATATAAGCGGAAACACGTATTATTAGAATATATTATATAAAAAATAAATAAATTGAATATTTTTTATGTATGACTAGAAGAATATGCTACAGAATCTCTCTCCTTCTATATATTAAGAGTATGAAAGATTAATGTTTAAGAAACTGTGACGTCATTAAAATGCATTTTCCAAAGTTTCTTCCTACAGTAGTGCCCTCTAGCTGCTGTATAATTAAAAGATTATGTCATACTGCTGGTTTGAAGAAAATACATCTGCAACATAAAATATAGCGTTTCTATTATTTCTTTCTGTTTACTCGGGTTCATTTTTTTCTCAATCATTTTCTGTTGTATATTATAAACTGAACAATTGTTAATAATATTAATAACACTATACAATAATTCAAAGAAAACGTATTTGTAATGCTGCAATCATTTATTTCCAAAGCCCAAGCATTGAAATATATATGTCAAAAATAATTTAAAAGCATTATTCTTTCTAGCTTCACTTAAATTTCTCAAAAAAGATTCAGGCATTAAAATTGAAATTTCTTGGAGTTGCTATAAATTAAATTCTCGAGCGTAAAAACTCAGATAACAATCATTTTGCTTTGTTTGCATCTGAGAAGTTCTGGAAGGGTTTAGATCTTACTAATGAGAGATACCAAGATACGAACATTAGCTTACCCCTTACACAGAGAGACAAATAAGAAATTATTTAAACGTTTGAATCGAATCTAATTTAAATACGAAAGTAAAAGCGCTAAAATGAGGTAGTAAGGGGAATATGTAGACAGAGAAAATGTGTGATGAATAACATTACAGTTTTGTTTTAATGATAAAGATTTAAATTTGGTATTTAAATATTACTTTCTAACAATAATGAATAGTTATGTTTATACATTATTCCTAAATGAAAATCAGTATTTATTTAAACTGTTTTTACTTCGTTTATTAAAATCAGACTCATACTGCAAAGTTTAGAAAAGTATAGCGTAGTTTTTTTTTTTTTAACAGTTTTAAGCGTCATGTTAGTGTGCATACAACGAATAGAATTTCTGCTCATAATAAGGTCTCCCGGGATTGTTTTCCCTGGAGGTTTAATTCACATTAATGATATTCGTTTCCATTTTGCAAACATTGTAAACTTTGAACCATTTTTTTCTCCAATTATTAATCTGCATCTGAAGGCGTGAAGGGGTACCGGGGATTCCCCAGTCTGAGGAACAGTGTACTGTTTAAAAAAAAATATTATGAAACTTTGTAACTGTGTCCTACATCGCTTTGGGAAATTGGGAGCCCTAACATGCCGCCAGCCGACAAACAGACGAATCCGGGGTAATACGCGCTTTATCTTGCAAGCCAACACGCTTTCGTACTCTTACTCAGTCCCAATGGAACTCATCAAGGGCTCAGTTGCTAGTCCCCGTGATAATTAATCTTCTCGGAAAGAAGGACCTATACAACTCCACAGAGCAAAAGATTGCAAACTATTTTTTTCCCTTATTTCAGTTCTTCCGCTTCATGCGAAAACTTTGATCATTAGCGATGCATGTGCGTGTGTGTATTTCTATCTAAAGGTCACAGATGCGCCGATTGTTTTATTATTTTTTGAGATTTCTGAAGAAGCAGCTTCAGGGTAATGGCTAAATGATTTCTTCAATGAAAATTATTCTTTAGAGTACCTAAAATGGAATTTAAAGTATAATTGTTCCATAGTTTAAAGAGTATGTTTGTCTGACTGTTATCATCACTTGGGAGGTATATGGACTTGTTATAACAAATAAGATTATTCGACCTAATAATTTAATTAATATATATATATATATATA
>NC_092207.1:93927570-93951177 GCF_043381705.1 Parasteatoda tepidariorum
TATATATATATATATATATATATATATATATATATTCTTTTGGGGTAAGTTGATTCATTCTTTAGTCTAATCTTCAACGATTTTTCGCAAAAAGAAATAAAATTGGAATTTCATCCATGAATATGATCCGATTGAAAAAAAGTAAATGCCCTTACAGCATAATTTTCATAAGCAAAAGATAAAACGAAATAGATGGCGCCGAGAAGCTGCTAGATAGCATTTCTGTTCATTTGTTAACTTTATTACTTTTTTTTTCATTTCATTAAATCTTTTTTGTTCTTTTTACTACCTCCTTAATCATTTGATTACATTTTTGACTATTAAATTACAGCACAGAGGAAGAAAAAAAAATCAGTAAAAGTTACAGTTGGGGAGAAATAGTTTCCTTTGATTTTTTTTCCTATTTTCCTTAACAGTGACAATTCTATTTATAATGGTGAGTAAATCCTAATTTTTAAAAGTGCACTGAGAATGCCAGACGAAGTCAATTTAAAATATATTCTTTTGTTTTATCTTTAAACCATCTATTTCCTTTTTTATCTTTAACTGTATCAACCGAAAAAGCTTTATTACACATTTAGAAGTGAATTTAATAAACACAACTCATTTGCAACTCAAAGTTCTGATATATTCCAGGAAGTGTATTAGCTTTCAGTAGGAATTTTTCTGAATTCTTCTAAAAGTTTATGAGTAAATTACAGAAAAGTTACTGACTTTTAGTGGAAAGGTTTCTTAAGAATGTTTTCGTTTTTTTTTTCCTTTAACAGAAATATCACTGGTGCAATTTGGGCACATTAGCTGTTCATGGTTTTTCAGAAACACTCCTAAATACATTTTAAACTGTACTAAGGATAATAAATAAATATTACAGAAAAATACTGTTAAATAAGGGATAAAAAAAATATATTATAGAAAAGTTCCTCTCAACCTTTATAAATCTTATGCTGAAGACAACCACACAGTGGCGTGCGCAGAATTTTTTCAAGGGGGGTGGTCATAATTTTCTGAAACTACTAAAAGAAATTCGAGTCTGTAATAAAGCACTTTCCCTAATTTAGACAGCTAGACAATTTTGACTTTTTATTTAGACAACATTGTTTAGTTAAATTTTGATTTGATTTTTTAAGTTTAAGAACATAATGTAATATCTTCTGAAAAAAGTCCAATGTCATATGGGTGTAACACTTTGAGGGCCACTTTCACATTCATCAGATTTTGTTATGCTAGAAGCGTTTTCTTCAACGGAAGTATCACATTTCTGTTCCCCCTTATATACAAATTTTCACCGCATCTCCAAAATTCTCGAATTGTTTCAAAGACGACAGAACGTCTAGGATTCCAGAATCATCGCGTAAAGACCTCGCGAATGACAGCCAGTCTCGAAAACTGTACTGACAAGACAGAAAGGAACCAGTCCGTAACAGTATCACGTGAATTTGGTTTCAAAAGTACAACCCTATTGTAGTAAATGTTTTTTCAGTATTCTGAGAAATGCGGTGAGAAAAAAAAAGTAGGCATAAGGCAAATAAAAATATATAGTCTTAAAAAATAATAGCTCGCATAATTTCTACTAAAATTTTTATTTTTGCCATTTTGTCTGAGCTCAAGGGGAGTGTTTAAACCCCTAAACCCCTCCCTTGCGTACGCCACTGCAACCACATAATTCTGGATCTTCATGGCCAATAAGAATATATTGTAAGGGCTTGAAAAAGGGTTTAGAACATTTTTTTGTAAGTTATATAGAGATAACGTGTAAACATAGAACAACCGCATCAAAATCAGTTCATATACTGAAAAGATATTTCCTTTTAATCTTAAATCTGATATTTCGTATCATTTTACCTGTAAATAATAAATTATAAAACTCAATTTTACTTCATTCTTTCTCCCCTCACCCCGATTTCCTAAAGGTATAACTTTAAAATTTTAATCACTTCAAAATAAGTAGATAAATATTATATGAAACTCTCCGCGATGATAACCTGACAATATTCCATAGTATCGAAAAATAAATTCCATCTTCTTCCAAAATGCTTTTCAAAAATATTTTTCTTTCCGAATTTTAATAACTATTTTGAAAAGATGCCCTGCAGAACTGACAAGTAATGCATTCATGAAAGCTACACCGGGTCCCTAAGTTAAATTCTCATTGAGTAGAAGTCGAAAACTCACTTTGGTTTTTCGATATATATCCCAAAGAAATCTACGATTTTTTTTTCCCCCCAGCCAAGCTTCATCGACAGAATTATGTACCGAGTTTGATGACTTTTCATCGAAAATGACTTTAGAATCTTCTTTTTTTTTTCTTCCCTATTTCCAATATTTCCGTCACTTTTCCTTTCTTGAAGCGTTTTGGTACTTACTTTCCCCCCTTTTTTTGGTGACTGTTGATGTGGGTGGTCTTTTGATGAAGACGGTAAAAAGAGGATTTTTTTTTCTTCTCTTTCCAGAAGTCAAGTGATCATCTCTATTACAATAGTAAGTGTCAAATGGTGTTGGTGTATTATGAGAGATAAAATCTGGCCAATCTTTTGAAATATCCGGCGAAATATGACAAGAACGGGGTCCTTTATTTAGCCCCAGAACAATTCCTGAATAGTCATATTATGAAAGTGAATTAAAGAAAAAAAAACATATAATTTCCAGCTGTTATTATTAACAGTCATTTTTACTCTAAAAGATAAAAACTGGTAACTTAATGACTTCATTTTTTTTCTTTGGTAAAACAAACACGTCTCTATTCATCTAAATATATTACTAATATAAACTATTAAGTTTCGATTTCAAGTAATGCTTTTGCTATACTCTTTCAAAAAACTAAAATACAAATCACACTAGAAATTATCAACTAAGTATAAGCTTTTGTTTTTAACAAATTTTTTTTTTTAAATGTTAGATTTAGGAGAAAAAATTGAAGGCTTCAATTTATCCTAATGCTATATTATTCAAAGATATGTATAAAACTTAGACCTTGAATCGTTTCCATGTGACTTATAATATAATTTAGAACAAAAATTTAATGTAAATGGTCCTATTGCTGCTTCATGCTTGTTCAATGTTTCAAAAAACAAGTATTTTTTGATTTTTAGCTTCCTGATTGTCATTTTTTTAAAATCATTACTATTTTCACGGTCTGTTTTTTTCACTTGGTGTTCACCTTCGAAGTGAAAGTCTAATAAAATAGCTGATGAAATTGATTGATTGTATTGTTCAACTGATACATGTTCATTGTACAAACTGTGGTCAAATATCTCTCCGAATTAGATGTTAAACATTCCCAAAAGTTGGGTGAATGAACACTTTTTATAAAAAATTTAAGCCAAATAGAGCTTTTATATACACTTTAAAGGGTGTGCGAAAGCTCTAAATACCAGAAATGCAATAAGTTTGCAACAAGATCACTCGTCTTTTCACCCTACATTAAATATTTTCTGCTCTGAAAACTCCAATGTTGGCACGGTTTATTTCCTCTGTAATTATTTACAATCGATAACGAGTTGGCAGGTGTTTGCGATTGTCTTCAATAGTGCTTTTCAACTACAGAAACTGATTGTCTTCAATAGTTCTTTTCAACTACAGAAATTGATTGTCTTCAATAGTGCTTTTCAACTACAGAAACTGATTGTCTTCAATAGTGATTTTCATCTACAGAAGCTAAAGTCAACTGTTAAAAATATATATGTATGCATTATTAATGTATGTATATTATATATTTGAAATAAGTATATTTATATCTTAATTTTCTATTTTCTGCAAACTGTATTAAATAATTTTATAATGTATAATTTCTATCAGCTACTTCTCTCCTAATCCTAGTTTGAATTCGTCTCTGCTACGCGTATATTTGATTTACTATGTTTGATAATAATACATGTATGCTATATCTATGAAATAAGGATAATTATTTCTTAATTTTAAAAATTCTGAAAACTGTATTAAATAATTTTATAATGTCTAATTTCTATCCGCTCTTTCTCTGTTAAGCCTAGTTCGAATTCATTTCTGCTAACGCGTATGTTTGATTTACAAACTATTTTTATTTTAAGAATTAAGTGTATGTATGCAACCTAAACTACTGATTCTTACTATATATTGTCTGGCAAAAGTAACTTTACTGATTCGTACGTGCATCATAGCTTACTCTAATTATAAATTTAAGTGTTATTAAATAACAAATATGATGGTTGGTAGCGGCTATTTGCACTAAGTGTAAAAGAACATTCTAGGTGCTCACAGCCCCAGATTGTGTTTTGTTGCAGCAGGTGTAAGTTACCACCACTTAGGTGTAAGTTAGTTGCCACCTTTTTTGGTGCTCAGGAACACGAATACTTTTTTTTAACAACTTATCTTTTGGCATGCAGAAGTGAAGATTGCAGAGCTGATTGCTGCCTGTATTTCATTTCATACTTTGTCATGAAGTAGCTAATTTAAATTACTGTAACAATTCGGGAGTAATTGTTAGAAAGAAGCTCATTATTTCAACAAGCATTTCAACATTTACGTTACATTTTGTGATAGGTTGAGATTTAAGTTCTAGCCTTTGTTATAATTTATATAAAAAAGAAAAGGTATTAAACTAAAAGAACTGAGTTTTTATACTCGATGAAAGTGGAACGAGTGAACACAGTGATATGAAATGATTTGTGCATGCTGTTTCGGTGGTAGGCGATCGATAGTACCTATATATAGCAAAAGAATAAACTTCAAATAAGCTTATTTTCAAATTTAAATGTTCAAAATTGCTTCAAATTACAATCACGAAGCAACCATTTAATTCCTACATAGAAAATAAATTATTATTAAGCAATTGTTAACGATATTTAGCTTAATACAAAATATTAAACTTCTATTCAAGAGAACATACTTTTATTTAGTGACAAAAAATTAAAGCTATCACTGACTGGATGATACTAAACTTTGGTGCAAGGAAGTACTTTAAACTAAAAATTTTATTTGCAATGGCAAAAACAGAAATCTGGCAATGTCACGTCTCGCAATTTTTTTTTCGAATCCTAGCCGCACAAAAGAAATTCAATAGCATCGCAGTAAACGAAACGAAGAACCAATCAGCGAGGTGCTTGGGTCACAAAATAACCACAAAAGAAAACTGTATTTACAAAGCATCTGCTGGTCAGCATGATATTATATTAATAAGGAAAGATACGTTCGTATCTCCTGGGGTTATGTACTTAGAACCTTTATATGCCCCCTTGGGACCCCATAGAAAGGAAACTACCAGGGAATGGTCTGTGTTTCTGGAAATGGACTCCGGTGAAGGGGAATGGGTATAAATTGAATTTCCTCAAGATCTCCTACTCGGTTGTCTTAATTCAACCAAGTCATGCGATATTTCCCTTTTATAAGCCGTGAGCATTTGCTATTTTTGGGAAGGAAAAATAACTGAATTTGCAGAAATGAAGATTGCAGAGCTGATTGCTGCCTGTATTTCATTTCATACTTAGTCACGAAGTCGTTTTTCCAATATAATGATTTTAGAAATCCAGATATTGTCTAGTGAAAAACAATTTACTTTACTTAATAAAAAGTGAGTAACCATTCACGCATAAACAGCGTGTAACAGTTAACCACAATCACTTCTCACAATGTATATCACTACTCTGTAAACCAGTGTAAATTGGCATTGTGCCAGTTTATAAATGCCTCCTTTAGTTGTTAATTTGATAGTTGATAAACCTGCAAATGATGAAAATGAGTTCATGATATTTTAAACAACGGAGAAAAACTGGATTTGCAAGAGATTCAAGAGCTAATTACTGTGTGTGATTTTAGATACAGTGATTTGTTTGAATTAACAATGATTTGTGTAGAAGGAACAATAATTAATTTACTTTATATACTAACAGCAACTAATACAATTTTGTGAACAGTGTAGCAATTAACACATGAACAAATGAAGTAATTCATGGATTACTACACAGTTAAAATTTTCATTTTACAATTATGGTAAAATAAATGGCAGCTGTCTGTTCATCCGATTAACCGTAAAAATTACGGTAAAGACAATTTTTTTCCTTTGTGGTTTTGAAAACATTTACGAAAAGTACAGTTATAAAACCAGGAATACAAAACTATACAGTTTTTTAGCTATTAACAACTAGCATTTTTCATAAAAGTAAAGAATAGTTAATTATTTAACTAGCCATAGGAGCTCGGCATTCCGTAAGGTAATAGGCATTGGAGAGTACCGAACACTGGAAATTCTTCATGTGTTGAATGGAGTGGAGGAAATAGTGTGGTGTCAACACTAGGACTCGAACTCCAGTTCTGCCGGTCACGAGATTAACAGATAAGCCCGCTCGGCTATGATATGTAGTACTCAGTTGTGAAGAATTAAGTTGCTTCATTAGGTGGTTCTAGAGGGTGAGATAAGATTTATGGTTGCTTAACCGTATTAGGTGAAAGCAGTTAATAAACAGTTTTTCGCAAACTTTGATGAAATATGGTAAAATAACCATTCACTAAATTGTTATTTAACCATTTTTTCCGAAAAATTTCTAACAGTGTACTCACAATGTAAGCTAAATTACTACTCACGGCAATTGGCAAAGTGCCAGTTAATATATGCATTAGTTTGTTGACAAAGATACAGTGAATTCGCATTTAAAAGAAGAGTATAAGCTCCTGTTGCTTTAGCTAAAGAAAAATAACTACTTTTACTAATTTGTAGATTCTAGAACTGATTACTTTCTGCGTGATATTTCACACGTTATCTTGAATTAGTAATACTCGTAGTTTTCAGCTATCGAATAAGTAAGAAATAATTTACAAATTTTTATATACAGTGTATACAGTGTTTAACAAGTCACGCAAACTTTTAAACCGTGTGCAATAATTTCATTTTTAACGGATTTTCAAAATCACGGCTTTTTCATTTACGAGCTGAGTGCTAATTTTTAAAGGATCATTTTGCTACTAAAATTATAGTAAGTTTGCATCAAACTGAGGAAAATAATCTGCTTTTTTTATTTATTTATTTTTCTTTTTTAGTTAAAAATGAATAATTTGCATTCGTTGAATTTTATAATCTAGTAATGGATACTGTCTGTATTTAATTTTAGTGTTACAATTCCGATAAACTTTCTGCAACCTCAAGTATTCTAAAGTATTAAAATGACTAATGCATCCATTTAAATTAAACCATATAAACGAGTGATCAAATTTTACAAAGACTCCTTTGCACAATACTATGTTACAACAAAAAAGTACGGTAACACGTTTTCACATGATGGTGCAGAACCACGGTGGCTCGAAGAATAGAACGTTCACCTCTAAATAAAGTGTCCCAGGTTCGAATTCCAGCAATTGCTTGTCGATTTTAATTATATATCCAACTCGCACTGACCACAGTGCTGACATAAAATATTCTCAGTGATAGACGGATCATAAGTTACAGTTCCCTTGCTGTCACGAAAACTATAGGAGGTTTTTTTTCCCTCCAGTTAAAGCAGGTACGGTTTAGTTCTATCAAAAATTCCTACTTCGAAGACTAGTTTCTGGAAAGCACGATCCAGAAGTTCCCCTGCCTTTTGAATTGGATTCGAAATTACAAGGCTACGCAGTTGAACATTGATAGTCGTAAACTCAGAATTTGGTGGGTTGCTCAACGCCGGTTATAAAATACAAAATAAAATACTATGGTCAAACATATTGAAAATTTCTAACACTGTAACTTAAAATATACTTCTATTCCATGAGTTATAATTCGAATTGTTCCTAATCTATGAACGTCACAACAATAAGTATAGAAAGTATAATATTATTTTATTTTTGAATTCAGAGAATTGATGAACAATATATCTTCACTTTCCCATTTTATCATTCATTGATTGTCTCTAAAAAGTGACTTCGTAAATGAAATGAACACACGAAACCGCAGTGAGATATACACATTGAGATGAAACAGTTTGGGCTTACGTTTCCTGAATTTCCAAGTAATCTGCGAGCTCTTTAATGATGCGGTCACCATGATGCTTGTTTCCATGACAACTCAGAGGTAAAGGAGATCATTTTCAGATGACACCCACGCAAACATTGTTCCACAGATCTGTTTAATGCCACCTTCAGGAAATTGGAAGTGTGCGATGGTTAGAGACAATTTGCACCAGATGGAGTTAGCTTTTCAAAAAATGTGACGATGGTTTTTATTAATTATATACATGTGCACGAGTCCTGACACTGATTGAGAGATTGGATGTATTAAGTTGGATGTACTATGCATCACAAAAAAGTGATGGTCACACAATATCAGTAATTAAAATAATCGGTATATCCCATGCCTATAATCTGTATGCCTAAAACAAATCGATTCACTTCTTTTGTGTTAAACATTATAGCGTAATAGTTGTTGTCACCATGTAGTGTGTTGCATTCCGGAAAATAAAATAAGGAACAAAATTTTGTCAAAGCTCCGAATAAGTAAGTGAAAATGATTTCACGTAGTGGATCTAAAATTGTGCATGAGCTGTAGCATCACCCTGGTGCTATAGCCCTTGCACAGCCTCATTTTATATTTTTAACCATTCTTCTTCCATTGCTCACCTTTTTCTTGAAGTTTAAATAGTTTCAAGTCCTCATTTTTAGCCATTCTTTTTCCGTTAGCTAACTTTTTCTTAGAGTTTAAGTAGTTTCAAGTCCTCATCTACGAAATTGGAAAGTCCGATTAAGAAATCAGTTGATCAGTTCTTTAATAAGGAATTCTAAGTGCCTGCCTCATGTTAAAATATATTACTATTTTATTTAAATTAAATTCCAGCAAAAAGAAAATAGCCTCGACGTAGATGTGACAAACTATTATTATTAATAATAATAATAATAATAATAATAATATTAGCTCAATGCCCATCCTGATCAGACTTGCCATTCTGAGTAAGATTGTACAATATACACTGTAAAATATTCCGGATCAAATTACGGGGAAAAGTACCGGCAGCCTAAGTGCCTATCCTTTTTACCATGAAATCCATTTTTACCGGAGCATGTTCCGGACCAAAAAATCCAACATACCGTATAATAATTTATCTTTCGGAAGTGCCTGCCCTTTATATCATAGTTTCCTGTGAAATTCCTTACAGTTTAGGGGATTATACAATACGATTATACAATGAATGACATTTTTTCAGGTGTCAGTATACGCGTGTGTAGCAAAGCCGATTTCAGATCACCTAACTTGCAAATGAAAGGGTACCAGTACATAATGGTGCAGTAAACTGATAATGCTTTAGCCATCTAAGTTGCTTAAAACACCACCAAACTCTAAAGTAGGTGCTAAAATAGAGTTCTATAAGTCCTAAGTCCTGAGCAGCTGATTCATTATGTTCGTCCGTTCAATTAAATCAACACAGTCTCCGTTGGACGAGAAATAATGCAGTAGTGATCTGAATCAGAGAGCAGTTTTTGCAAGTTTGACGAAACAAAAAACGTGGATTGTTTGTAGTTTGTAAGATCATCAACGGTCAAAGAAATATATCTGCTAATACGCTGCTGTGCTTGGGATGATTTCATACGGAGAAAATCTTTATGCGTTTACCATTGATGCTAAAAACAGAATGCATAACTATTTTTAATTAACTTTTCCCAAAACACTATGGTTATAATATACTGATACATTTTTTATGCTAATACACCAATTATCTTACTTTAAAAACCACTTAACTCATTTATTGGATGGAATGACTATTTTTTTATGCATGGTTTAAAACTTTACAATAGAAATGATTAATCATATGTGTGTGATTCTTCTTCTTAAGATTAATGCATAAGAAATATAATGCTCTTCGTAAAAATAACAAACTTTCTGAATAACTTTTGTTCCAATGATC
Organism: Parasteatoda tepidariorum; assembly: GCF_043381705.1. Taxonomy (NCBI): domain Eukaryota; kingdom Metazoa; phylum Arthropoda; class Arachnida; order Araneae; family Theridiidae; genus Parasteatoda; species Parasteatoda tepidariorum. The sequence continues at coordinate 93,937,410 of NC_092207.1, forward strand.
GGATTTTTTGCAGTGATGGTTTGAGGGCTTAATTTCAAATATACCAATTTGTGCAGATGATATTTTAAATTACCAAACTAGACACAAAAAAGTTATTTCTGCTTATAAATATCTCTTTTATCGACGATATAGGATTCTTGACTATCAAAATATGGGGCTATCAGCAATCTGAAAAATATAGTCATAATAGTTTACACAAGAAAGTAGTCAAAGGTTTGGATCACTTTATATTAATTTCCCTCTTGCGAATTTCACTCGGAAATTTTCCATGTGAATCCAAAAATGTCTGTTCACGGTTATAAAATTCATTTATCCAAAGGCAATTCCACATGAAAAACTGTTTTTAATAATTGTTATTATTTAATTATAGAAAAGAAATGAATTGTAAAGTTTATACAATTTTTCCTAGTTACGAAATTTTTACACTCCAAGCGTTAGGGCCCCGGGTAAAATTGTAAGGAAATTTTCGTGCAACTCGCAATTTTTCCTTTCAATAACATGGATAGAATAGTTTTTTGATGTAGGAAAGCCTTCGTATGAAAGTTCGGAAAAAGCCTGGACTAGTTCAGGGGTTAAATAAAAAGATCTTTACAACATATACATCTGTACAACTCTTCATTTAATCCACTTTAAGAGGCCATAAAGCTTCATTCTAAACCAAACCATTAAGTAGCGCTGCATTTTATTTTTATTATCTCTGTAAACATTTTTAAAAACTAAATATAAAATTATTAATATTTTAATCTTTTTGCAATTTTATTCCTTTTGACTTTAAAATTCATCGAAAAATAAAATCCAGTATCATAAATTGAATTCCAGTATATTTGTTTCAAATAAAGTCGCGCTCTATAAAATATTATATAAATTTGTTTTTCATTCAGACTTTGTTAGAACTTAATATCTAGTATGACTTGCTACAAATACTTACTATTTTTATATATATATATATATATATATATATACTTTTTTTAGCGAAATACTTCAAAGTTTTTCATTGTAGAAAGAAAATCGATTTGTAACTTTTTTTAGTCCAATTTAACTGCTAGTGCACTCAAGTGAGTTGAAACCTAACTTTTTACTTTTCTCAGTAACTTTTCTTCGCTATATATAGAGGTAACGTCGTCATGCGTCATATCAAATTCTTCTTAGTTCACTATGAATACTCGATCTCTGCTAATGATAGTAAGGCTTACGTCTGAGTTACCATGGTAACAAAAGTAAAAAATAACCAAATAAAATGGTGGAGCTGGCTAAAGTAAAGATGTTGCTCCCGAACAAAAAGTAATTTTTTTCCCTCTCTACCCTCTGTATATATATATTTTTTACCTATTATTATTTCTGCTACCGAAGGATAAGATGTTTTCCAGAAAACTAGCAAAATGGATATAGTAGCGAAAGTAGATAAGTGAGCAGGCAAGATTATTTTTTCCTGTTTTCCCGAGATTATGACGAAAAACGCTCTCATTGTTGCTAATGCCCTATTTATGGGGAAAAAATGATTCGCAGCAAAACCTACTTTCAGTTCTGGGGTATTTTGACTTTTTAACTTATTGGCTTTTATTTCTCTAAGTTCTAAGAGACGGGATTATGTAGATGGAGTTTTATGACAAGTGAGCAGAGTAATGTAATGCAGCAAGTTATTAGATGAAATTCAATCAAATAAGGTATAAATCTGATCACAGAACTCAAATAAATTTTTTTGCATCACAAAGGAAACAATGAAGTCATTTTTTACAAAACTTTGTACAACTTATAATAATTATTAATGCTTGGAGATCACTTTACAAAGACTGCCAAATCATTTAATTACTATGAAACATCTATTTTTGTACCTTTTTTTGTCAATAATAATAATTTATGTATGTATAAGTATCGGTTCAAATTTACATGGACATTGAACCCATAAAGGAAGTGCCCCTATCTATGTACGATTTCAATTCCAGTTGCGGTTTTAAATGCAATGTAACAAAACTTTTGATATCCCCCTTAAAATTAGCCTTAAAGTTATTACTAAATATATATATTGTACTGAGGCTAACGTGTGTATTTAAGTATATATCATTTATTGATTATTATTTATTTAGAAAAAAATTATATGCTGATATGCAAATATGCGCTGCGCGTCAAAAATGAATTACATAATTGAAGAAATACATTTAAAATAAACTCTCTAAAATAAAGTCTCTTATGAACTTTTTCCCTAATTTTACTTAAAAGACGGTTACTTAAATTTTCTATACCACCAGTTTTAAAGAGTTTACTAACAGAGGGTGCTATTTGATAAGATTAACTGAAGGCTGATTTAAAATTGACCACTGATTTAAAAGCCATTTAAAGGAAAACGGAAAGAGATATAAATGTCTAAATTCTTACATTCTAATGAAGTAACTGGATAGTTTATTCTCATGGACTGTCAAATTTAGTTATAAAGTTCCTCAATAGTAGGTGCTACTAACCTAAAACATCTTTAAGCCACTATTTATCTGCTGCATGTCAAATCATTCAAACTGAAATATTTGCTCGAATGAATGTTAATTTTGTCCTATGATTGCGCCATTTTGATGCTACAAATGTGTTTATTTTAAAATCATTATTTTATAGTTTTCCCAAGCTGAAGTCCATTATCATCATTCAGAAGGAATCCTTGGCCTAATCTAAAAGTCGATTTATGTAGCTCTAGTGCTCCATGAAGAACAAACCTAATCAAGCTAGGGTATCAAGACCTGCTAAACTTTGCTACTAATTCTGAAAAGTTGTAAGGGAATGAATATCTAGTTTCCTAAGCTGAACAAAACTAATAAGAAATTCAATCACCTGTCATTTTTTTTCAAGTATTATTTGGTGAAAAAAGCTGGAAATGATTCCTACAAAGATGCATTTAAAGAAATAAATTAAGGAAATGTATTTCCTCAATTCCCATTCTTAGCAGTTGCACGTAAAAAGGTGTAGACTAAAAACAAAACTTACAGCAAAATGCAAATATGCAGCGTCATCTTACACAGATTTTCTAAACTAGTTTTGAAAATTGCTTTTCCTAAAACTTGAATTTTCAATTATAATTAAATAATTTTAAACTGAACATTCAATTCAACGATTCCTATTGATAAAAACATTCTACACAAAGAAAAAAAGAAAAGAAATATATTGTAGTAAATTATTATAAGCCTGATAATTTATTTCATCATATCGTGATTTAATTTATTTATTAATTCTATGTCTGCATTAATTCTATGCAACATTAATTGCTTAAACTGAATTTTGTAAGATGGGATTTCTTTGTTTACATTATATTGTCTGCTCACCCAACGTAATTGAATTATAAATGCAATTACTCAAATTAAATGCGTTTGTCAAGATTTTTACTAGCTAAAACACTATGTTTAGTAATAATTTAAATATAGTAATTGCTCTCAATTAAGGAAATAAATTTTACTTAATAGTCCAATTATTTAGTTTTTAAATAACAATTAATATTAAGTTGAAAGATCCTAACAGGTATCAAAAATAAAGATAATATATTAAAATCCAATTAGATTATCGACTCGGTCTCTTTATTAATAAATTTAATTGAAAATATTAAATTTATTAAAAACGACACTTTAATTTCTACTCTCAGTTTGAATACCAATTAATGGAATCTTCTAAGAAATTTTATCGACTCTTCATTTGAATTACTCGAGTATGAAGTATGGTTTCTTTTCTGATTTTAAAATGCAAAACTCTATAATAAAATTTAATTGTTTTAAACGTGAATGAATATTTACTTTTCAATTCAAATAAATAATCAAGACAAAGTGTTAAAAACACTGAGTATTTCATTATGATTTCCAGTATTTAATGATTAGTAAATGATAAGGAATGCTCACAGAATATATAACGAATGTGGAACAATTGTTATAAATGTATTTAAAATTCACTGAAACGAGTAATTAGCTAGATCTATAAAACTCTAGTTCATTTGAAGAAAAAAAATTAGAAACTATTAAAATTACACAAATATAGGGAGGTTTAATACAAATGCTTATTTTTTGTAAATCAATATTTCTAATTTCTAAATTTAAACGTAGAAAAGTTTCGATGAAAATTATCTAATATATTAAGTAAATACGCTTTAAAAATAAGCTTACGGTTTAATTTTAAATACTTCGTACACATTAAAACTAGGTAAATTATTATAGTTTCACTTATAAGAAAAATAAAGCAATTTTTGATTATAAATAAAAAGCATCAAATCAATTTTAAATTTTTTCTTCAGGAGACGTGTAAGTTTCTTGTACAAAATAGTAGTTAAAATTCTAATACTCTATAAAGGGTAGTTAAGTTAAATACTATTTATATTTATAACTTGAAAATTAAATATAAACCATTCTATTTAAAAAATTAAATATTTTATCAATTTTTCAATACACACCATTGAATATAAGAATTAAGTATAACAGAGAGTCACCAAGTTTTTATAAGCATGAATCTTGATTTAAAAAAGAGATTTTTATTTAAAAATATTGAAATTTTCATTAATTCATGAAGCATACATTTTCATTTATACGTACATATATACATACGTACTTCCTAACGACGAATGAGAATTGAGATGCAAGTGAGCAAATAATTTTAATGCTTCTGCTGACTTCCATGCTGAAATGTCCTGAACTCGCACTTATGGAAGAACTTTGAAAATGTATCGAACATCACTTGAAAATATAGTTAAAGTTTAAATCAAAGTATTTTCCATGCAGACAAGACCATGGACAACAGCTAAAAAATTAAAAAATTTGGTTAATATATTGTTTAAAACTAAGTAAAGTTTTTCGATCGGAAGAGAGGTTGAAGGATCAAAATATTTAAATGCAGTTGTGCAGTGCATTTTGCTTGGTTACATTGAAGTGGTTATGTTGTGCAGGATAATTTTAGAAGATGACCAAGAGGGTTGTTAAAGACGGCTACAGCCAGTTTAGTGTTGAAGTAATAAATTAACGAAATAATTTAAATGCAAAAATTACATTTAAAAATAAAATCAATTTCGAATATTTTTATTTTTTTTAGCTTTATAAAGGACACTTTTTCGAAATATTTTCATCTCAACAAATTGATGCATGATATGATAGGTTATAAAATATGTAAAATAAAACAACTCGCAAAAAATTGTTTGTTAAAAGAGAAGCATATACAAAATACATTATAGTTACTATACATTTGTAAATCGAAAGTAAAATATTACCGTACCATTTTGCCGTCTTTAGTAAATTCGGCTATTTCATTTATTTAAAAAAAATAGCTGTCGCATAAAAAATTAAAAAATTTAAAAAAAAAAGGTTTGTAAATAGTTTACACAGTAAAGCAATTTCTTTGTATAAATCCATTCATTGTAATCCTTATAGAAGAAATATTTATTTAGAAAGAAAAATATGGTAAATAAATTATTAATGCAATACATTTGATTGAAGATAATACCTACTATGAAATATTAATGAAGTCTAAAACTTGAATCCATTTGACTCACAAATATTCAAATAACTTAAGCGATCATTCTAAATCACAACGTATCGGATTCAAAGTGAAGTAAATCAAATTGAATTATTCGTAAATAATTTATTTTTGTATAAATCAATTTATCCTAATTATTTTCGAATAAATATGTTTTAGTAAGAAAAATAGGATAAGTAAATAATTTGTAATATTTTATATCTGAAGATAGAATATACTAAATCCTTAGAATATATTTGACTCACCACTATTGAAATAGCTCAAATAATCATTCTTAGTCGCAATGTATCAGATTCAGAGTAAATTAAATAAAACTGAATGTTTTGCAAACAGCTTATTCTGTAGTGTATTTTTTTCCCTACAATACAATGTATATGTAGATAGCAGATGTAGTAATATGTTAACGAAGTTCAAAGTCTGAAATCTTCCTGACTCACATTTATTCAAATAACTCATTCTTAATTAATAGGTGTCAGTTTCAAAGCGAAATAACTATTTAATATACTGCAAATAGCTTACGCAGGAAAGCAACTTCTTTGTAAAAGTTCTTTCATTGTAATACTTATGGAAGAAATATTTATTTAGACAGAAAAATGTGGTAAATAAATTATTAATGCATTTGAATGAAGATAGCACCTACTATGAAATATTAATGAAGTCCAAAATCTGAATCTATTTGACTCACATTTATTCAAATAATCTACACGCTCTTTCTAAATCACAACGAATCAGATTCAAAGCGAATCGAATCAAATTGATTAATTCATAAATAACTTGTTTTATTACGCAAAATTTTTGTATAAATCTTTTTACTGTAATTCTTCTCAACTAAATATATATTTAGTAAGAAAAATAAGATAAATAAATTATTTGTAACATTTTATATTTGAAGATAGAATACACTAAATGTTAATGGAGCTCAAATCCTTAGACTATATTAGACTCACAACTATTCAAATAGCTCAAACAATCATTCTTAGTCACAATGTATCAGATTCAGGGTAAAATAAATGAAACTGAATGTTTTGCAAATAGCTTATTCTGTAATGTAATTTTTTTAAAAATCAATTTATTGTGATCCTTTTTAGTAGATATATTTATTTACTAAGACAAGTAAAGTAATGATACTTTCTACGAAAACAAAAATTGTTATTCCAAACTGAATTACTCTTACAACCTTCGAATAATTTCCTATGTTTCTTTTTATTCTCCAGTAAAATTACTGTAAGCAATTGTTACAATAAAATGCGATTGCGAATTATATGCATTTAAGAATAAAATCTCTCTCTGAAGAGGAAATCAAATAGATCTGTGCCGCTTTTAAAACGGGCATTTATAAATCAATGAAATGCGTTAAAGAGATTACTCTTTATTTTTCCATACCAGCCATAAAATTTTTACGTGAGAAGTGAAGGAGCCGTTATTTCGCTTCAAAAGAGATAAAAAGAAAAATTGTCTTTCTTTTTGTAAAATAATATTTTAAACATTATGATTAAATAAAGCAACCCATGATATAGAAGTTTAAGAAATAAATTGACTAAGTACCGTAAACCGGGGCGAGTCTACCCATTTTTTCAGTTTGTCAACTTTCAAGTGGTCAAACTTTTGTAAATATTAAAGAAAAAAGGCTTTTTACAGGTGTTTCGGAATCGCTTTAAAGCTGTGAAATCGATTTTAGAAAATATTAACAGTTACGCTGTTACTGTATATTTTTATAGAACTGCTGACAAATCTCTCGTATGGGGCGAGTCTACCCATTCTACTAAAATTAATGTTAGCATTGTAAATAATCAAATTTTACTATTAAATTGCTATTTTAGTTACTATATAGGATATTTATGTAGTAAAATTCATAACTTTATTATATATTCCATTTTTTTATTCATAAAATAACAGAAATTGAGTATTTCATCGATTATCCCATTTTGATCACAGTTTTGTTTTTATAATCATTAACATTATAAAATAACATTTTTTTCTGATTATTGTTGATAAAAATAAATTAAAATTAATATTGTTATTGTTTGGCTTTTATCCTTTGGATAGCTTTTTCCATCTCAGGTGGCATTTTTTTGTAACATTTAAATCCATTTGTTTTGCGAATATAATTTCGAACCATCTGTAATAATAAATAATAATTTATTTAACTTGCATTAAATAAAAAAAGTTAATTTTGTAATATAAAAATTGAAAAAATAGGTAAAATAAACATATTTTATATTTACATTTATATTTAACCTATAAATTTTCTTATTAATGATAAATTTATCAATGCAGAATTAAAATAATATACTCAAATTCATTTAAAATGACTTAATTTTAATATAAACAAAGTTCTAAATTATATTATTATGCTTTATTAAAACTAAATACGAATGGGTAGACTCGCCCCGCGAATTCTGGCTTTTTGTTTACAACAGCAAAACTTACATTCTTTTTGTTTTTTTTCATATAAAATTAATGTAATCTTAGTCTTAGATAAGTTTATCACTTAACCAAAGTGAAAATAGTAATAATAATAACATACGTACGGAGCACCAACTAAAAGTTTGCTGATTTTCAATACAAATCTCTCAAAAGACGTTTGAACAGGTCGGTTAAAAAGACACCAAATAAATAAAAACGGATCAAACTACTACAGCGCCATCTTCCTTAGAGTCTGAACTAAGTCCTCCGTCGGTAAAAATTTTTTCATTTGCAATTTAAAATAGTGAAAATTAAATAAAACTAAAATGGGTAGACTCGCCCCTGGATGGGTAGACTCGCCCCGGTTTACTGTACACTGTTAGAAATTTCTCCGAAAAAATGTTTAAATAGCAATTTATTTAATTGTCATTTTACCATATTCAAACAAAACAGTCAAATTACCATAAATACGATGGTAATCAAACTGTGAGAAAAACCGTTTATTAACTTTCACCTACTACGGTTAAGCAACCTGAATTTAATGGCGCCACCAAATGCAGCCACTTAGTTCCTTGTAACTTGCATATTATTGCCGAGAGGGCTATTCTATCAGTTTCTTAATCGACAGAACTGAGGTTCGATTCTCAGCGTTGACGCCCCAATATTTCCTCCATTCCCTTCAACGTATGAAGAGTATCCAGTGTCCTGCACTACCCAATTTGTGTACTGGACTCTCCGGCGTTCATTCCTTAACGAAAAGTCTAGTTCCTATGTCCAGTTAAATTTCCTTTTTATTTTGGTTTTGAAACCATGCTAGTGGTTTAAAAAAATTTATAACCATACTAGTCGTAAACGCGATTTTATAATCGCCAAGGTAAAAAAAAAAATTTTACTGTAAATTTTACGGTCAATTGAATGGGCAGACTGCAGCAGATTTTTTTCCTCCATAATTTTAGAAGGAAAATTCTAACAGTGTATAATTAAAGAAAACAGCCTTGAAACAAAAAATTTAAACTTTAATTAGACTAAGTATTGCAGTAATTTCTAAATGATGTTCCGCGGGAGAGTTAAAAGGGTTCCATGAGTAAGAACTTTCTAAAGCCAGTAAGGAGATTTGAAACACCCGATAATATTTCGACTCAACCAAAAAAAATTTTTTTATTTAATCTTTTAGTTATCTTTATGAAATTAATTTTTTATTAAAATGCCAATGAAATAGTAATAGTATTTTTTAAAAGAAAGTATGTTTTTAATAACTATTTATTGAACAAATTATGAAAAGAATAAGCATTTATAAGATATAGCATTAATTTTTCCTATCACACTTTTCAAATCAAAATAAAATGATTAAAATTTTTAATAAAGAAAATTGTTAGCCTAATATCCTTTTTTAAAGTTTATAGTAGTTTTTTTTTATCTTGATGTAAACCATAATTTGACTTTTTTTTATTCATTTTTAATATAGACTAAAAACAAATTCATGACTAAGCTACATATAGTTCCAGGACTGCAAATGCAACTATCGGACATGAAACCTAATTTAAGATTATTAATGATAAACCGATGAAAAATCTTCTTTCCTCGAATTAAATATTTTAAAAATAGTCTTTTATTGGTTATAAAGTTTACAAATACCTTAATAAACTTTATTTATTAAGTCGGTATTCGTCGGGGAAAAGGTGACTCTTTACAGGAAAACAAATTGGTAAAATAGAAATAAAATAATGATTGATTTAAAAAAAATATTCATATCAGATGTGTTATTAGAAGAAAGTAAAAAATGCTTTGATTGTGAACTATTACGCTTGAATCAGTTTTGTAATTATCGAAGAAATGTAAAAATTGAATATAAAATTTGCCAAGAAAATTGTGATTAGTTAAGATGCTAAATTCTCATTAAGTTATTTTTTGATTTATGTTCAAAATTAAAAAGTATCTTTGATACATCTACTACAAAAATTATTTTTACGTAGGAATCTTATTTCAGTTTTCATTTGATTTTTAACTGTCTAGTTAATAGTCCTTTTTATTAACTGTAATTGACTAGTTTTTTTTCTATTTACCTTTTACACGTGATTTTTTTTTACATTTGTAATTTATGATTTTTGCTTGTGTTAATCAAAAAGCTGTGGAAATTTCTTAATATATAATTTCGTACATAGATTATTTTTGAAATCATTTTCTTATTATTAATGTGCACTTTAAATTTTAATTTGCACTTTAAATGTGTCCATATTCTTGAACCTATATTACTTATTACACAGATATTAAAATTCAACTAAAATTCTGAAATTTTGGTCAAAACTTTCTACCTGCTAAATAAAATAAAATAAAGAACCCTGACTATATTTTTAAAATAGGTGACAGAAGTTAGAACATCAATTTCCAATTTAAGTTATTTTTCCATGTCGAATTACTTCAAATACCAAACATCAAAACCTTTTGGAATAATACCAGATCCCTAGCGATTTCAACAAAACTATTACACTAAAAATAATTTGCATTCGAAATAAACTTTCAGTCATAGTTACAGTTACAATTCCGACTTAAATTCCCAGCAAGAGAAAACATCATAAATAACAAATTATTGCGAAGATTCCACTGAATATGAACTTGCATGTGATCAGATTCATCTTCGGCCATTGCAATCTCCGGGAGCTTTCGTGGGACTTCTACCGAGTCATTACTTATTTAGAAAGCAATCTGGAAAAGACATTCAAATCTTAAAACATTCTAATTTACTCTTCATTGAATTTTTAACGAGACTCACGGGGAATAAAAGACAGGGGGGAATATCCTCCTGATATTGATTCGAGAGAAAGCTATTGGGGAAAATAGGGGTAAAAGTAAACGAAAATATCAACAATGTCTATACTCTTTCCTCGAAGATTAATCGCTTGAATGCCTATTAGTCTCTTGGCGTTTTCTGGAATAAACAATAGAGGGCGCTGCGCTTCATTAATTTAAGGTTTGCGGCTTGTTCTTGTCAGTATCTTGGTATTAAAAGGAAGAACGGGGGGAAATTTGGAATAAAAAAAAGGAACCCCTTTTGCTTGTACGCAAATGCTGTTTATTTCAACGTCTGCTGCAGAACTTATATCTTCCCACTAGAGATAGATGATTCATTATTTTGTTGATGAGTAATTTTTTGTGCAGAATGGTTTGCAAAGTTTCCATTAAGCTGTAGATTTGTAGAGAAAAGGAATGTTTGCTACATAGAGGGAACGAAAAAACTCCATTAGTTTCTGAAATTGGAAAAGGAACTAAGAAAAAAGAAATATGCAATTTTTTCACGAGCATTTGGGAATACGTTGGCAATGTTTAAGTTTTTCTTCCGTTATTGTTGAATACTTTAACAGTTCGCGATTTTGTTTATCGTGTTCATTGTGGTAATGATTGACGCAGAGTATTCACACAGTTGTTGTTCTATAGTTATATTTTATCGCCTCAAAATATGATTCGATATTTGCTGTCTTAATTTGTATTTCTTCAACGGTTTACTCTCAAATGTTCCCTTGTAGGAACACACAACTGTCTAATTCCTCGACTAGTGGCAGCACACCACTATTTCTCTTCGTTCCACGGTTCATCTTGATCCGATAAACAAAGAGTCTGAGTCTTAAACAATTTTAAATCTCGGATTAAAAAACAATTTTAAGAGAATATTATTAATTTACTGTCAGTAGCCACATATTTTAGAGAAAATGTACGGGAAGGCATCGATATATGGATTTATTTATGTATTTTTTTATCACGAAAGTTTCGCAGACATAAATAAACTTTTAAGGTCAGCATAGCTCAATTCTTGCCAGGTATATTTTGTAGTGCATGGAAAAGTCTGTAAATTTTGAGTACCTAACTTTTACATAGACTGGTAAGCAACTGGAAGCCCTACCCCGTGCTGACGTAAAAATATACTATATATAATAAATAATCAATTTTAATCTAAAACATTAATCATTGCCTCCTCTAAAACATTAATCATTACTCAGCAAAAAAATATAAAAATAATTCAAATAAAATTTTATAATTTTGTTTTTAAAAAGCATTTTACTGAACAATTTACAAGATAAAATATATAAAAAAAAAGAAATTTATTTCAAATTAATGATAAAAATTGCCCGTCAACAAGTTTTAAAAGTATTTCTATACTTAGCAGTAATTATTTCTATACTTCGCAGCAATTTCAATTCATAACGAGATTTGATACATCAATCTCCGACTAGCTATTTTTTTATTTCACTTTCCTCAAAACTTTAAGGTAGTTAAATAAATAAAAAATGAACAGTTTTTTTTTTTAATTTAAAGATAAAAATTGCCCGTAAACAACTTTGAAAATATTGCCATACTTATTCGCAGTAATTTCAATTCATAACGCGATTTAATACACTGTAACTAGTTATTTTTTTATTGCACTTTTCTCAAAAATTTTACGTAGTTAAAAGTGAATAGTTTGTGAAGGAAACATAGACTTTATTTTACTATTTAAATCTTTCATTGACAGTAAGATTCAAAAACATATTATAAGTTTCTTTCCTTTCAAGATGGAGGATTATAAACTTCTTGCTTTTTCCCTCGTATTTATTTTAATTTTTATTTTATTATTTTTTTTTCAGACTCGCAATATCCTCCCTCTTTCCAGAAAAGCTTTGAAAGCAAAGATGATTTATTATTTAAAAAGATTTTCTAACTCCCGAAAAATTTTAATCTGTTCTCTGTTGAAAGTTTTCAAGAAGATTTAGTGATTAAAGTACTTTTAATCGTATTCAAAAAGTAATGAAAAGAATATTTTGTTTTTCAGAAAAGAAACTTTCCTTTTTAAAAAGGAAGAAAATATTTTGGTGTATTGCTTATTTTTAAAGGAATCATATTAAAATAATTACTTTCGCATAAATAAGAACGAAATCGTTGCTTCGAAGTTAAAAAGAAAGAAAGATAAACTGTTGCTAAGATAAACTGTATTATGATTTAGTATCTGATAGATTTCAATGTTAAACAATGTTGTAAATTTTAAAATGCTAAAAAATTCCTTAAATCTTACACTAGACTGGTTACTAAAAAGTGCAATTATCTTTTATATGCGTTATGATAAACTACATCCCAAATACTGCACAAAATTGCACATCAACCCAAATACTCCCATTAATCACACATGAGAACTAACTCTGACAGCCGGTATTTTTTACCGTAAAATTTATTATTACTGGAACACGCTACGGCACAGAAAATCTGATTTTTGCAATAATGATTAATGTAAAATCACTGAAATACTCTAATTAAATAAATATTTCTGTAAGATTCAAAGTATAATACTTTGTGGAAAAATGGAATTTGAGTATGATGTGCTTAAAGTACCGGTGCTTTATACCGCAATATGATCCAGATTTTTTTACATTGCATATTAAGTATGGCTTCTTAAAAATTATTTTTAATTCATTAGTAGTAATTAATATTATTTTAGGTAGTATTTTTATTAAAAAAATAAAGTTTCAGACATAAGAAAGTAAGTTAAAATAAAGATACAATTCAAACACTTCGAATAGCAATTAATAATTACGATATCCACATGTTTTAAAATATTATTATTTAAAGTTTAATAAACTGAAAATATAATAACTGAATTTTTAAAAATGAATAAATCAATATTCTTAAGATAATGCTAGTGTGGCTTCATGGTCACAGAGTTTGAGCGATTAGAGAGATTACGAACAGAAGGATCGTTTCACTAGTATTTTATATAGTATAATAAATTTTATTTAGAGAAATGAACTTTTTTTCAACTATGCTAGGAAAAATTACTTAGCGTTCAGAGCAACCAATAAAGTGGGTGACAATGTATAACGAAGATTCAAATTTTTTTCTATAGACTTTATATATA